>NC_022034.1:25970757-25989840 GCF_000317375.1 Microtus ochrogaster | reverse complement strand
TCTGTATGTCCCATACTGTCTAAAAAAAGATTAATTTTTATTTTGTGTGTATGAATATTTTGCCTGTATGCATGTGCACTGTGTATGTGCTTGGTTGTAGAGAGAGACCGCCCTTTGGGGGCGGGATGGCCTTGGGCAAATGTCTATAAATTGGGGTGCACAGACGCTGGTAACCCCTTCTTCCTGTTTCCTGTTTCTGGGCATCGCGGGAACTTCGGTTGCGTAAGTGTGTTTTTTTATATTAAAGGGGCGTTATCTTATACCAATTGGCCTGTATTAATTCGATCCGCCTTCACTTGGTGCCCAAAGAGGATGTTGGATTCCCTGGAACTGGAGTTACAGACAGTTAGGAGCCACAGTGTGAGTGCTGGGAAACAAACCTTGGTGCTCTAGATGAACAGCAAGTGCTGTGCTCTTAAGTGCTGAGCCTTCTCTCCAGGCTCCTTTACTCAACCAACCTACGATCATTTGCCATCCAAGTATGCTTGGCACATAAGGGAAAAAGTTTTCTTCTCCCTTGCTTCCTTGCTTCCTCCTTCCTTCCTTGCTTCCTTCCTTCCTTCCTTCCTTCCTTCCTTCCTTCCTTCCTTCCTTCCTTTGTGGGTGGTAGAGGAATCTTAAAAATTAAGGTAACATCTAACGATGTAGCCTAGCCTGGTCTCAGTGGTCTCAGACTCAGTTTTCTAAGTGCTGGGTTTACAAACTCATGCCACGACTACTCCTGACTTCCTCCTCTTCCTCCTCCCCCTCCTCCTCCTTCTTCCCCCTCCTCCTCCTCTTCTTTTTCTTTCTCAATGGTTTGTTGTGTAGCTGGGTGGCTGACTTCTGGAGTCTTCCTTTCCTCCTCTTTCTCCTAGATCCTCTCTTGCTTTTCCTTCTATTTATCCTGTTTGCCTGGAATCCCTGCCTAACCCCCTCCTGCCTAACTATTGGTTATTCAGCTCTTTATTAGACCAATCAGTTGGCAGGTAAAGTAACACAGCTTCACAGAGTTAAACAAATGCGACATAAAAAAAATACAACGCATCTTTGAATCATTAAAAAAATTCCATGACATAAACAAATGTAACACATTTAAAAATAATATTCTACAACATCCATGTTTGTTTTCCTTGCTCCTTTAAATGACAGGGCCAGGTAATGATGGTCTCTACACTATTCTGTATATAAGATAGTGCCAGTACTACTGGGATGCTGACATTTGAAAATGTATACTTTAACTCTCATCCAGACCAAGGAGAAGAAGTAAAGATGTGGAGCTGAGTGGGCCTCATGCTACATGCCTGTCATCCCAACCACTTGGGAGGTACAGAAGGATTCCAATTTCAACGTCTGCCTAGACTACAGGGTGAGTTCAAGGTCAGACTGGAGAACACAATGAGACCCTCCTTTTTAAAAGTGAAACAGTTTAAAAAAAGGAAGGTGGCTGTGGATAAGGCTCGTGGAAGAGAGCTTGCTTAGTATGCATGGCATGATAGACTCAAACTCTAAAACTAGACAGAGAAAAGCAGATCTTGAAGAAATTGTAATGGGCCTTCAGCACTTGAAAGCAAGTGACTTGGTCATGGTCCCACAAATGCGAAAATGGGAACTTGCAGGCAGAAGTTTCTGCCCCACCAGCAGCTCCCAAATAAACACACAGAGGCTTATATTGATTATAAATGTTCAGCCAATAGTTCAGGGTTATTACTAACTATCTCTTACATTTTAAGTTAACCTATATTCCTTATTTACACTCTGCGACATGGCAGTACTTTTATTAGCATGGCATGGTCATCTCCTGCTCCCTCTGCATCTGCTGATGACTCCCGACTCCACCCTTCCACTTCCCATCATCCTTAGCTTGGTCACCCCACCTATACTTCCTTCCTGGCTACTGGATAGTCAGCATTTCATTAAACTAGTTCAAGTGGCAAATCTTTACAGTGTACAAGAGGATTATTCCAAAGCATTTTCCCTTTTGTCTAATTAAAAAGGAAGATTTAAACCTTAATATCAACTATATACAACAAAAACAGTTGTTAAATAAGAATTACAGTAACAATATCTAATCCATTTGCATTTGGCAAAATTAGAAAAAATACTTATCTATCTTATCTTGGCGAGTCTAGGTTTTGTTTCCAATTTCCCACTCCTTCCCTTCTCCTTTCTTCCACGCTCCCTCATCTGTTTTCTTACTTCTTTTTGTCTTCTGAGACAAGGTGGGCTTTATAGCTCAGGTGGGCCTGGAACCTAGAACCCTCCCATTTCAGCCTCACTGCTGGGTTTACAGACCTGCATCTCACTAGGTTTGCCTCAGAGCTCATTTGGGACACTTTTGTCTCCAGAGCTCGAGTCTTCTATAGATGGAACGGGTTTGGGTTATAGAGCACCGTGGTATCACAGGGTGGAGACATTTTTCTGTGATTTTTAAGGGTTTTTTTTTTTGTTTGTTTTTTGCTTTTGTTTAAAAGGCTCCCCTACACGCAGACGCTTCCCTCTGGGAAAGGAAGGCCCTACATAAGCTACCAGAATATTCAAGTTGGCTTGGCAGTACATGAAATTATACTCAAAGGCTGTAATGCAAGTTCTCAATTAGCTTCATGTGAATTTGCTTCGACTGAATTTACTCCCCTGAGGCCGAATGGCTCTGGTTCGGGGAAATCATTAGATTCTGGAACACAAAGAGCTGAAGACCAGACTCCTGGTCCGCATCATGCTCCCCAGAGTGGAGGTGGACAGAGTGCAGCCTGTGCAGTGTTCAGCCTGGGGCGGTCTTTGTCCTGTTTGCCACGGCACAGGGCTCTGGCAGCCTGGGGGAACAGTCAGTTGCAGAGGACCTCATTTACAGCATTTTGTTCTTACAGACATGCTAGATAAAAATCAAAGTGTTTACAGACATAAGTCATTGGCGGAAGTGCTGGATTAGAACAAAGGAAATGGTGTTATTTCAGCTAGAAATGGGGAGTTGGGCTGGGGGACGGATGCACCAGTGGATAAAGCACATGCGGGTATTGAAGTTTGGATCCCTAGAATGCAAATAAATGCAGGAGGCATGGCAGTCACATGGAACCTCAGGAAGAGACAGGGATCCCCAGGGCAAGCTAATTAGTGAGACCCACGGCAACTGATGATTTCTGGGTTTAGGCAGAGATCGTGACTCAGTAACTAAAGTGGAGAGCAACTAGAGAAGACATTTAACATTAACTTTAGGCCCCCACCCCACATGCACATACACACAGACACATACACATACAGACACACACACATGAACACACAAACACACACATGCACACACACATACACACACACACACACACACACACACACAAACACGATGCCATCCCCAATCAAACAAAAAAGAAATGTAAAATGGGTAAATGTGTGCTCACAGTTAAAAATTTATCTATTAAGTTATAGGATATTTTGGGTCTAATCTAAACGATAAAGTTGATTTCTAAAAAGGGCCTTTAAAGGCTTGTGTTAATTATCTTAATTTTGTAAAATAGACTTTACTGGCAATACCAGACTAGTTTTTAAAAATCAATTATAATCAGAGTTCTGTATTTTAATTTTTTCTGGTGTATCAAACACATAATATGCTATCATGATGGGACAACTGGAGAAGACCACATCATCATATAACCACATAAAACATTCTTGCTTGTTGCTTAGTAGCAATAACCAGGTAGAAGTTCCAGTAGGAAAAAAAAAATCTCATTTCTCAGAACAGACAACAGCACAGAGAACGAAAACGACATGAGACCAAAACCCCTGGCGATAACCCTAACAGGATAGGACGGGACCCGTGTAAACAGTAGCTCTAGATATCATTGAAAACCTGAACCTCTGCAGGAGTTTTGCTCTGATTTCTGGGTAGCATTTCAGCTTCTTCTCTGACATCAGCTACTCTTGTAGAATTCCAAGCCTGGACTGCAGAACTGAGGTAAAACCAAGCCCATCTCAGCAAGAAACTGTTGGTTGTTCAGTTGTGGTATAACTGCAAGCAGCCTCAGAGAGTAGCCAGTGAGCCTGCCAAACCCTCTGTAGGGGCATTTCTAAGTTCATTGTGATGGGGGTAGATGCTGGAGCTGTGGAGATCATGCCGCGCTTTCCACTGCTGTGTAAGGATCAGAAGGTCCCTTGTGTGTTTGTGTGAACCATGCAGGCCCTGGTGCAGGCTGCCGGGGTCTCCAGGACTATTCTGTCACTTTCAGAGAAGAGTGCCAGCTGAAGCATGAGGTCTGGTCCATTTAGCAGCCAATGAAAAGACTCCTGGGAGGGCAGTGTAGCTTGCTTGCTAGAGGGTATGCCTGGCGTGCACACAACTCCAGGTTTGGTTGGTCTCCAGCACCAAATAAACTGGGCGAGCTACTTCACACCTATAATGCTAGTAATCCAGAGGTGGAGACAGGAGGATCAGAGGTACAAGTTCATTTTTGGTGTTGTGTGGAGAGTTCAAGGTCAGCCTGGCTACTGAAAGCCTGTAATAAACAAGCAAGCAAGCAAACAAACAAGCAAGCACATCAATTTCTCAAGGCCAATTGGTTTGGCATGTGCCTGCAACCTTAGCATTTAGGAGAAGCAAGAAGATCCCACAGCCTGGAGAGCTTAGCAAGATGATGTATCAAAAAATCAAAAGACAATGATATTTTTTTTTATGGTGGAGAATGTAAAGAATGACCATCAATAAGATAATTTAGGGAGTGGGGTACTTTTACCACCTGAGCAATTCAGTGGGTAAAGGCACTTGCTGCCAAGCCTGATGACCTGAGTTTTGATCCCTGGAACCCACTCAAAAAGCCAGAGTTATTGCACAGGTCTATGATCCCAGCACTCAGGACTACCTGAAGGCTCACAGGCCTGCCTGCTTGGAACACATAGAAAGTGGCAGAAACAAGAGAGACGCTGCTTCAGAGTAAAATGGACAATGAGAAGTAACTCCAAAAAGTTTGCTCCGCACAGGTACCATGGCATGCAGACACCAGTGCTTACAGAAACATCAGCCTCCCCACTTTACGTGCTTGCAGAGACAGGTTTTTAAAATAGCTCATTTGTAGGCCTATGGTGTGACATTAGAGCATCATCACCACACTTGATCTTAGCCAAAAGGCCGAGAAGCAATTAGAGCATCATCACCTACAATATTCAAATGTGTGATGAAAAAGGACTCAAGCAAAGAAGTAAAAATTTGCACAAAATATTCATACATTTTTATTCATTAGCAGTTTTTTTTTTTTTTTTGGTTTTTCGAGACAGGGTTTCTCTGTGGCTTTGGAGCCTGTCCTGGAACTAGCTCTTGTAGACCAGGCTGGTCTCGAACTCACAGAGATCCGCCTGCCTCATTTGCAGTCTTACATCTGGAACATTTTCCTAAAAGATTATCAGGAATAAAAAAGATTTGGAAGGTTGTAATAGTATTCATAATAATGAAGATCCAGAGTATTTATGTCCCCCAAATAGGAACATGATTAAATTATAATCCATCTTTATCGCAGAATGCTTCTGAGTAAGACAGAAACAAATTTTTCATGTGCTGAGAATTAAATCCAGGGCCTTTGACATGCTAGGCAAGCTCTCTGACGCTGAAGTCATCCCAACCCTAACATGGTCTTCTTGAAGAATATTTAATAACAGAAGAAATTAGGAAACGAGTTAAGTGAATTAAGAATTACTGCTGTTAGTGAACATGCTACAATAGTTACTTTTTCTCTTCTGTTTTGTTTTTTGAAATAGAGTTTTCTTTGTAGCTCTGGCTGTCTTGGAACTCACTCTGTAGATCAGGCTCCCTCGGATTTTTCTTTTCTTATCTTTTCTTTTCTTTCCTCCCCACTGTGAAAGGCCCTATGGAGCCGCCTCTGTCCTTTCTGGCTTCTGAGTTGCTTTGACTGGAGTCGGTCAGGCTTTAGCACCCTGCCTGTAGGCAGAGGATGCTTTCCTACAAGCCCTGTGGCATTTGCCGCTGATTTACACCCTGCCTATAGAGGGGAGACGTCTCCCTGTAGGCCTTGTGGTGTTGCCGTTTTTTTTTTTTTTTTTTGCGGGTTTTCATGGTTTCAGCTATGGGTAGCAAACCATCCATGTCCATCAATCCAGTCTCCCCCTGGGAAGCCTTTTAGAGGCCCTAAAACCCCAGGCCTTAATGCCCTACTTCTTCAGCTCTTACCCTCATTCTGCTGGTGTCTTGCTGGCTCCACTTTTACAGGAGCTTTCTAACTACTGTCAGCACACAGGCAAATGGAAGGAGTTTCCTCAAACTGTCCCTGCCACTGCTACTGATGCTAAACAAGATAGGTCAGATCCATGAGGTGGCTGTTTTCAATTCCAGCTTTTGCTCCCTGCCATGACTTGTGGCATGGTGGCTCAGCAACAGGACGGATCACACCTCTAGGTCTCCCTTATTATTAAGCTTAAAATCCCCTCAGCTCAAAAATTGTGGCTGTTCCATATAACATGTGACTGCTGCCATTTTGACTGAGGTCAGGTGACCTTACCACCATCTTAACTGAGGTCAGGTGACCTCACCACCATCTTAACTGAGAGCCAGGCCAGGTGACCAAGTTCCGCCATCTTTACTGAGGTATTCCCTGTCTGGTCCCCCAGTGCTGACTTGGTTGCATGTGTGTTTTGTGCAGTGGCATGCTGTTGGTAGGACCCCCCAAGAGCATCCAGTTTGCCCAATTCCTGTTCACTCTGTGTGCGTGTGTGTTTATACATGCAACTTAAAGGCACCTATGTTTACTGTTAAATGTTCATCTCATTTCAGACTACAAAAGCAATAAGTTTCATGTTTTAAATTGGTATGTACTTTTAAGTCTCTTACAACAATACTTTATGTTTAATCCAACCCTGCTTTAAAATATATTAAGCTGTTCTCTACTATTGTCAGTTCTGCTGTTAACTTTCTTTGGAAGCAGTTTTTTCTTCTTTTTGTCTTTTTATGAGTGTAATTCTTGCCTGTTAAGAGCCAGTACAGTCAAGCTCAGACTCAGCTCTCAAGGCAGATTCTACACTGTAGTTATACCTGATAAATAGCCCTCAACTGCTCAGAGATCTGGGGAATATGGCATTTACATATTTAATTATTAAAAACTTTTCATAACAAAAAGAGACAGTTTGGCTCCTAGCAGTTACACTCTACTTTCTCCAAAGAAGACAGAAGACAAATGGGCACAGAACAACATCCATCTGCAATTTGCTTCAACTGCCAAGTGCTGACCAGTGGGCAAAACTGCCTTTTATCTAAACTGAAGATCACCAGACAGTGGAAGGAATCGTTGGAATCGACAGCCTAGTTGCTCAGGTCAAGGTAGGCTTGTCTTCCTACAGATTTCTTAGCCCACAGGCTCTTCTGAAGCTGGCAGGCCCTGTGCTAAGCAGCAAAAGACAAACACGACCTTCAGTGACCATGGATGACCCTGAGGAGTAGCTCTACCAAGTAAGTTCTCTGTGTTTTTTTAATCAATAACTCAAGTAAAAATTTTATCCTTCTCAAAGATCTCTGATGCAGTTTGACAGCTGAGAGGTTTTGTCAGTTTAAAAGGACAATCTCACAAACAAATTTCAACAAAATGCAAATACAAGACCTGCAAGTTATAAAGGTGTGAGGACAAATACAGGTTATCAAATTTCTCTCTCCTGCTGCCTTTCATAGCCTTAAAAATACTTTCCATTGTACAAAAATATCTGTTACAGTCATTCTGACATAAATGTGCTACTGTTTATACAATGTATATGTCTAAAACTTCTGTTTTCACAAACCCAAAGAATTCTTGTGAGTTCCAGAGAGCCAAAGGATCCACCTTAAACAGGTCAGATACACCCCCCCCCTCAATTCCCTGGTCTTAAATTTTTTTCCCTAAACTTAACTTTGTCCTCTGTTCAGCCAATACCTTAAACAGGTATAAGAGACACCAGACATTTCCATACCACAAACACTGGACAGGAACAAACAGACCAGCCTTGTCAGGATGTGACCAGCACCCATCTTTCTCAGGCTCTCCCCCAAGACAACGCCCACAAATGAGCAGGAAGCAGTCATGAGAATCCGCCACCCCAATTCCTTTCACCTGCTGTGCCTAAACTTACACCTTTTTATTATAAAAAGTTATAACTATTTCATTAAAAAGTTATAAATATATAAATAGTTTACTATAAAAAAAAGTTATTCAAGTCGTTCTTGAATTCCAGTCTATTTGATCAGGTAGTTGTTGGGGATTAACACTTTTAATGTTTTCGAGACGTGATCTGCCCTACCTGAAAGTTCCTGTTCTTGTTAAGAGGACTGAATAACACTCTACTAACAGAAGGTTTCTATAAACAAAGTATGGAAGCCTAGAGAAAGGGTCCGTGAAGTCTACAGAGTGATAAATTCCATTTTCAAGTTGAACTTCAGAGATGAGAATCTCATTATTTAAGTCAGGTTTGGTGGTGCAGGCCACCATCAAACTGCTCCACTACTTGGGAGTTCTAGTTAAAGAATTGAAAGTCCAAAGTCGGTTTGGGAAATTTACTGTAGTTTGAAACAAGAATGGCCTCCATTCGGCTCATAGATTCGAATACTTGGTCACCAGGGAGTGGCACCACTTGAGAGGAATTAGGAGGTGTGGCCTAGTTGGAGTAGGTGTGGCATTTTTGGAGGAAGTGTCTTATGAGAGGTGGAGGGGGTGTTGGGGTTTTCACAGCTCAAGCCAGGCCCAGTGTCTCTCTTTCTGTTCCCTGCAGATCCACATGTAGAATGCTCTCAACTGCTTCTCCCGCAATATGTCTATCTGCGTGCCTCTGTCTTCCCAGCCATGATGATAATGAACTGAGCCTCTGAAACTGTAAGCCAGCCCCAGTGAAATGCTTTCCTTTATAAGAGTTGTGGTGATCATGGTGTCTCTTCACAGCAATGGAGTGCTGACTAAGACGCTTATCAAGACCCTGCTTCAAAATAGAAAAGAGATCTTTAAAAAAAGCTGGAGATACAGCTTAGGACTTGGCCCTAGGTTCAACCCTCACATTGGAAAAAGTTTCATCGTTTAGAAAAAGAGGAAAGGAAGCAACTTCATTATTTTATACTGTTATAAAAGCACATGTAGCTGTAAAGAATAGAAGATTATCTAAAGAGCAGGAAGTCAGGAAGACCAAGACTGAGGAGCCAGCACCTAGTGTAAATCTTCTTGCTCGCCCTTTCATCCCGTGGCGGAGGACAGAAGGGCAAGATAGTGCCTGCTCATCCTTGCATCACCTGAGTATTGGGAAGGGGAGGGGCATGAGTCACCCTCTTATCAGGGATCCTCCCCCACAATAGGCAGGAACCCTCTGGTTAAGGCTGAGCCATCAGGATCTAATCACTTCCTGAAGGTCCCACCTCTCTGTACTCTTGAACTAGGGTCGATGTTTATAAGGGATAAACTTTGGGAGATACCTCTAAACCATAGCATGGGATCATTTTAGAAACAGGGTCTTCAGGAAGGCTTGGAGGTGTTTATACAGGGCCTGAAGTGAGGAGCAAGACTTCAGACTGGAGAACAGGGTTTGAGGAGCTGTAGTGTGGAGGATGGACTCGGGGAGCCACAGTTTGTCGGCAGCAGGGCTAGTTAGGAGAGTATGGTCCATGAGGAAAGGACTCAGCCGGAACCAGCTTCTAGAGTGGCTCTCAAGCCAGGATTGACAGCAGTGTATTTAGGGACGCTGTGAAGAGGCATATGAAGGAGGGGTCGTGGCAGATTAGTTTGGACTTTGGAAAACTGAGGTGGGGGTACTAGAAGATGGCAGGTTTAGGGGACTTTGGAAGAGAAACCAGAGCTAATTCAGTCTTGTTTCTGAAATAAGGAGTTTTTGTACAAAATATCACATTTATCCTTTGTGAAAAGAAATATTCAAGAACTCCATGCATTTTTTTAAAATTTTGTTTTGCTTGAACCCAGCACTTTGCACAAGCAATGCAAATACTCCGCATACCCAGCCCCTCTGGGCATTTGTTTTGTTTTGTACTTGCTTTTTTTTTTTTTCAAGATTTTTTTTTTTGTCTTTGTGGTTTAGAGGCTGAACACAGGGCCTTACATATACTGGGTGCTTTCCAACTCAGCTGTCACCCCAGCTCCAGCCTTGTCCCCAGGCATGTATTAATTCATTAATTAATCAACCAATTTATTTTAAGACAGGGTTTCTCTACCTATCTCTGGCTGGCTGTCCTGGAACTCACTATGTAGACCAGACTGGCTTTTGAACTTACAGAGATCTGTCTGTCTCTGTTTCTGAAGTCCTGGGATCAAAGGTGTGAGTCGCCATGCACGGCCTTCACGCATGTGCTTTTAATCAAGTTGTGCACTACAAGGCTTCCAGGTAGTGTGTTTGTGCATGTCTGATTATATGACTTCCCAGACGTTCAGGAGCACGCCTACCAAATAATCACCGTTATAGTGTTATTTTGATTTGATGACTTATAAAGTACATCACGGAAAGAGGATGCTTTAGAAATTTCTCCATAGCCATTGAAGTATCTCAAAGTTACCTTTGACTGTTTGATCTAAAATGGTCATTAAAATGGCATCAAAGCAGCCTATATTGTGTAACATAGCTGGAAACTGCACCTACATGTAGCTCATTTGGAATCTCGTGACCACATGGTCAGCACTTCAGTGCTTTTATATTCTATTTATTGATTTAATTATTTTTAAGTCTGTGTTTTAGGCATTATTATCTGTATATGAGTGTTTCACCTATCTATTTGTACTGAAAAGTCTCTGTACCCCATCAGCCTCGCCGCCAACGCAGCAATCCAAATCAGACCAAATCAAACCGAATTAGAAAAAGACCAGATTTAATGGGCAAAACGTTTCTGGGTGATTTTCTACCCCCGCCCCCACAGAGGAGACAGGGAAGAGAGACCCCAAAACCACATGTCTGTTTTCTAGGGGGCAGTTTAAATACCCTGTGAACAGAGTGGTCTTGAGCATTTCTGGGAAAGGAATCATCGTTTGATAGGCTTTCTGAGAGAGATGGGACATGGGGGTTGAGGTGGAGTGTCCACCAGAACATTCCAGACTCTTTGTGTATGTGTATGTCAGGGACTGAGGTGGACCATCTACCTGAACATTCCAGACTCTTGGTGTATACGGATGTCAGGGACTGAGGTAGAGTGTCCACCAGAACATTCCAGACTCTTTGTGTATGTGTATGTCAGGGACTGAGGTGGACCGTCTACCTGAACATTCCAGACTCTTTGTGTATACGGATGTGAGGGACTGAGGTGGAGTGTCCACCAGAGCATTCCAGACTCTTTGTGTATGTGGATGTCAGGGACTGAGGTGGAGTGTCCACCAGAACATGTACACACATCAGAAGGTGTTGATCCCCTGGAATGGATGGTTGGGAGTTGGGAACTAAACTCAGGTCCTCTGGAAGAGCAACAAGTGCTTTTAACCACTGAACTATCTCTCCAGTCCTCTGTATATTCAATTTAATTCACATATTTAATGAGCATCTTTGATGGATTAGGCTAACTGGAGAAAAATTAGGAGAGTGAAAATGAATTAATATGTAGCTAAAAGTGAGACTTTTAAAGAGGAAATGCTTGAATTTATGAATGGTCACTTAAGGACATTTTTGTCAGCAAATAATAAATTTAATATTGCAGATGAAAAATCCCACTATAAACCAGGTCTTGTGGCTCATGCCTCTAATCCCAGCACTTGGGAGGACAAGGCAAAGGCCTTTCACAAGTTTGAGGTTACAGAGTTAGTTCTAGGACAGCCTGGGTTATAATGTGAGACTTTGTCTCCCAAAAACAAATAAAACAACAATAACAGCAAAACAAAGCCAGATGTGGTGGCACATAGCTGTACCAGAAATCATGGATATTTATTTGCCTTTAGGTTATAATCCACATATATGTCTTGATTTGGTTAGCTTCTGAGCATGCCCGTGAGGGATCATCTTAATTAGATTAACTGGGGTGGGAAGATCCCCTCCTCACCAAAACAGTGGGGCAGTACCATTCCCTGGATCTGGGTCCCACATTGCATTAAAAGGACAGAGTTATCTGAGAATAAGCTTGATGGAGTAGTCTTTGCTTCCTAACTGTGGCTGCAGCTTGACCAGTCTCAAAGTCCTACCTCTAGGACTTCATTGTTATAATCAACTGTCTACCTGTATAAACATAACTTTTAGTCTGTTTAATCAATCTTCCATCTATCTATCATCTATCTATCTATCTATCTATCTATCTATCTATCTATCTATCTATCTATCTATCTATCTATCTATCATCTATCTAATTTACTTATTTTGAGATAAGGTCTGGCTATTAATCCAGGTTGGTCTTGAATCTGTGATCTTCCTGCCCGAGTTCCTCAAGTGCTGGAATTATAGGTGTGTGCCACTACACCTACCAGAAGTACATTTTGCTCTCAATTTCCTTATTTTCAAGAATTCTGCTGTGACCTCCTGCACATTCTCGGTGTGAACTGGTGTGCCTATTCCTCAGTTTACCTTTTCTTTGATATGGGGTCTTACATAGCCCAGGGTAGTCTCAAACTTGCAAAGCAGTTTTAGATGACCTTTAAGTACTGATCTTCCTGCTTCCACCCCCAAGTGCTGGGGTTCAGAGTGTGCAATACCATACCTGGCTCTTACTTTACTATGTATGCTAGTCAGCTTTCTATTATAATAGTAAATACCTAAGAAAATCAAGTTTAAAAGGAGAAGGGTTTACTTGGCTCACAGTTTAATAAACGTCTATCCATGGCTGGATGGTGGCAGGGCTTTTACGTCTGTGACAAGGCAGTGCATTATGGTGAGTGCGTGTGGCAGAGGAACTCCACTCTCCTTAGGGCCCTGAATGAACTAGAGGAGGGAAGAGACCAGACCCTCACAGCATCTCAGAGGGCAAGTCTCCAATTACCTAAGATCTCCCACTAATCCTGTTCTAGCTTGCTTTCTCTTAGATGATAGACACTGTGACCAAAAGCAACTGGGGGAGGAAAGGGTTAATTTCATTTTCCAGCTTCCCTTCCTCAGGACAGAAACTTGGAGGCAGCAACTGAAGCAGAGGCCTTAGAGGGGCGCTGCTCCCTGGCTTGCTTTTGAGGGCTGGCTCAGCCTGCTTTCTTACATCATTCTGGATCCCCTGTTCAGGGGTGCCCCTATCCACAGAGGCCAGGGTCCTCCTACATCAATTGAAAAGAAAATGCTCCACAGATCTGTCCACAGGCTAATAGGATAGAAGCATTTTCTCTATTGAAATTCCCTTTCCCAGATGACCCTGGTTTGTGACAAGCTGAGGGAGGCACAAGGCTCCTCCTTTTAACAGTCTCACCACTTCCCAACAGCATCACTAATTCTTACCTGAGGCTCACATGCGGTGATTTGAATAAGAAAGGCACTTGCAGGCTCATTGAATCCTTGGTCTAGGGAGGATGCTGTTTGAGCAGATTAGAAGGATTAGGAGGTGTGGCCTTGTTGGAGGAAGTGTGCCACTGGGTGAGCTTTGAGGTGTCAAAAACTCAGGCCTCGCCCTGTCTCTCTTTCTGGACCTGCTGATCAGGCTACAGCTCTCAGCTACTGTTCCAGAGCCACATCCTATGCTCCCTGTCAGGATGATAGTGGACTAAGCCTCTGAAATTGTATACAGCTTTTGTAAGAGTTGCCTTGGTCATGGTGTCTCCTTAGAGCAACAGAACAGTGACTGAGACATGGAAGATGGGTTTTAAAGAGATATTCCAGATGAGAGCCAGTGCACCTTTTGACTTGGTTTCTAAAGCACTCCACATGTGGACTATAGTCCCAGATTCCTGACCAACGCCTTGTCCACTAGAATCACATGGCTAATGCAGAACTCAGCTCAAACTCATTTTCCGCAGACATTCTTTGGTGTTTTGGACCTTATTGCATGTGTGATGCCCTGTATTTTTTATATCTGTCTATATTTTTATTTTTAAAACAATCTTATTTTACATACCAATCCCAGTTCCCCCTGTCTTCTGTCCTCCTGTCCCCCTCCCTCCACCTGCCTTCTCCTCACCCCACCCCCTGCACCCCACTTTGTATTTCCAGCCTGTGCTTACTTACTGGTTTAGGACAGAGAGAAGCACACACGTGATTGTCACAGTATACTCACTGCACAGATAGGTACCTAAGTAACTAGCATATTTTGATTTTGTTTGGAGTGAGGAATATAAATATCAGGGCAATTAAGAAGCTATATTGGCATGCCGTGTTTCAGGGGGTCAGAGGAGTTAAGTGCCGGTTCTACTTCTTTGTGTGTGTGTGACAGCTTGTGTAGTTGAAAAGTATTGCTTTCTAGCTGCCTGTCAAAAATGTTTGTTAGCTGAGAAATTTGGACTCACAGTCTGTCTTCCAAAGTGAGCATCTTCAGTGTGCCAAGTATTCAAACAAACTCGTTTGCAGGGAAGAGAGCAGGACTTAAGTAATTAAACAAGGCCTCTGATTCTCAGATTGCCTTTTAAGTAGGTGTGCAGTATAAGGAATCTTCTGTATTATAATTAGCACAGAAAGGACAACAGTCGAATGAGTGTCAATTATGACTCTGTTCTAGAGACTCTAAAGGCCCAGGGCGGCTGATCGATGACCCTCGGAGAGGCTGCCCAGAACTTGTAAGGTTAATAATACCCAGAGGAGGTGACAGACACAGGATAGCTAATCTGGCCTCCACAAGCGCGCTCAGAGCGCGCGCCTGCGCGCAGTCACCGAACTTGGCGGGGCCACGGGGCGGAGCCCCTGCTCTCCGAGGTCCAATCATCTGTGGGCTCAGGGGGTATGGCCCTCCACTGGCCACGCCCCTAGTCGGCGCGGGAGGGGTGCTTTTAAGAAGTGGCCGCGCCACTGTCAGGTGTGTAGGGCCGCGGTGTGTCAAGTCCTCCGGCCGCCTTGTATCCGCTCTCTCCCGCTCGCCCGCCTGAGGCTCCAGCGCCCTCACCTCGGCCTCCCTCGTCCGCCCGCCAGGCTCTCGCAGCCTCCGCGAGCCACCCCGGACCTTGTGCCCTAGAGCTCTCCCGGCGCCCGCCCGACGGGGCTGCCTCCGGCCATGGTACCGTCCCAGGAGGAGCCCGTGGCCGCCGCCACACAGGGGACAAGCGAGGCACAGCCACCGGGGCCCGCGCCCTCGGAGGACGCTCCGCTGCCCGACCAGGGACCCTCGGACGGCCCCGACGTGTCTTCAGAGAAGGTGGAGGTGGAGCTGACGAGGTCAACGGGCGACGAGCCTCCCGTTCCCCCCGAGGGAGGCTGGGGCTGGCTGGTGATGCTGGCGGCCATGTGGTGCAACGGGTCGGTGTTCGGAATCCAGAACGCCTATGGGGTGCTCTTCGTGTCCATGCAGGACACCTTCGGGGGCAAGGACAGTGACAACATGGCCTTCAAGACAGGTGGGGCGTTGCGACGGGCGGAGGGGGGCACGGCGGGGGTGGCAACTCATTCCGCGGGAGCTTGGTGCGTCCTCTGGTGCTGGGAGGGAGAGAGCCGTGAGTCTGACCCGTCGCACTTGCAGCCTGCAGCCTGCAGCCTGCAGCCTGCAGCCTGCAACTTGGGGCTTCCGTGTGCCTGTCTTTGTATGGAATCAGCAAAGACTGTGCGTTTGGAAGCAAGTTGCAGAGTTGTACCAGCCCTAGGCTTCTTTCAGCAGACTGGGCGCCAAGAATCCACAGTACTTTCCTCTAAGTGTTGGAAAGCAAACGAACGTCCCAGCACCAACAACATTGGTTTTTCACAGTCGTTTTTTGTGACCGCCACGCTGGAGAGATTGTTCGCTTGTTGTGCTGCAGAAGGATGTGTGTGTATGTGTGTGTGTGTGTTCGGGTGGGTGCGGCGCGGCCAGGAGCGGGAGATTGGCAAGATGGAAAAGTGGATCCCAAGGTCACAGGGAGCCCCAAAAGGCAGCTCATCAAAAGTCTCAGTCTGAGTTCTAAATATAGAAAGCATAGGAGAGAGCCACGTGAGAGGAGAAGGGGTTGCGTCTCCTGATTTTTTTTTTTTTTTTTTTTTACCTTGTGGAAATAAAATGCAAAAGGTGCAGACTCGGCATTCTTGTCAAGTGCTTTTGCCCGACTTCTTGACTGATTATGCAATACCCAAGTCTAGTATCTGATGCATAAGATTTTTTCACTATTTTATCTCATGCTGGACAGCAGGTGCTGTCAGCTCGGTGAAATGAAGTAAGTGTCTTGGTGTGGAGCAGAATAAAGATAGACCCCATCACCCGACTTCAAAACTGAGCGATTCTCATTGCTAAATCAGGCTACCACTGTCTTTTGGGACACTTCATAAGATCAATAATTTCTGTTTCTCTCTGCCCAGCCTGGCCTTGAACTCGAGATCCTCTTGCCTCTGGTGGGATTATAAGAACATTCTGAAACACACTGGGCAATAACAACAGTATCTCACTGTGTAGTCCTGGCTGGCCTAGCACTTAATACATAGACTGTTCTCAAACTCACAGATATCCACTTGCCTCTGCTTCCCAAGAGATGGGATTACAGAGATGTACTACCACAGCCTCACGCAATAGTTTTTTCTAAATTAACCTTTAGTTTCTGCTTTCAGAGTGCATATTGCTTAGATTTTTGGTGTGCACATACAGAAAATAAATAGGATGGTAATTACAAGTTGTAAGGAAAGATGGTGTGGAAGATTTTAAAATTACTTTTTCTTTCTTCAGTGCTAGGTGGGACACAGGGCTCTGGGCACGCTACTCAAGGGCTGTCCACTTCTTTAAATTTAACATGATTTTCATTCCTTGAATATATTGTACTTGATGCACTCTCCCCTTAATAGACATTTATATTGCTTTCCAAGCTTACAAAAATACTTTTAAGAGCTGATACACTGAGTATTATTGTACACTCTTTCCATGTGAATAATGATGTATCATATTTAATGGGGAATTTCTCTTCCTTAAGGGGCTGTGGAAGTTGCTGTGTTTGGCAGGTCAAAGAGTTAGTTACAGTATGTTAAAATGTTCTTAGTTTAACTGAATGGAGGTAGGCAACCCTTGTACATACAACAGGATAGATATGAAGATGCAATAGCAAACAAAAACTATTTTTCATAGTTTTGATACATCTGTGTCTAAGGACTTCATGTATCCTATTTCTTTTATCTTTTGACAACTCCATGAGTTGGGCTTCCTTTTCAGACATGGAAATTTGGGCTTACAAGGATTTCACCTGGGAGCAAGATTTCAGTCTCAGATTTGTCTGACTCCAGGACCCAGGTTTTAACTGCTGATCATACTGCACTGGCTAGATAACATTCTGAAAATTTAATATTTCCATGTTCACACAGTGCTTCTGGGTTAAACATCTGAAAGACTAGGCATTTATCTCAGCTGGTGGAGTAGTACCTGCATAGCATATTTGCATAAAGTCAGGCCTGGTGGCTTATGCCTGCCTGCAGTCCCAGAACTCTGAAGGACAGGCAGGAGGAGCAGGAGTTCCAGACCATATGACCTTCAGCTTCGAAGCAAGTTTGAGGCTTCCATGGTCTACAAGAGACCCTTCTTTAAAAAAAAAAAAAAAGGTTCTTGGTTTTTTTTTTTTTCAACTAGTAAGCAATGGCCATTGTTTATGTCTTGCCAAATAATTTTTGAATTGTAGAGAGTTCCATAGTAAAACCTACTTTTAAAATGGCATTCATGCAAAATCCTGGTTAGACTGAACCGTACATAGCAGGGAAACTATTCCTGGCAGAACCAAGAGGAGATTGCCTTGGGGCCTTCTCCTTAAGAGTATCTTGTTTTGTTTTTGTCTTTTGAGAAAGGATCTCACTGTGTAACTCTGGGTGGCCTCTACCTCTGCCTTCAGAATGCCTCTCCTCTTTGAATTCTTTTTTTTTTCAGGGGGTATATGTGTTGTTTTTTGTTTATGTTTTTTTGAGACGGTTTGTGTGTGTGTGTGTGTGTGTAGCCCTGGCTGTCCTGGAGTTTGCTATGTAGACTAGGCTGGCCGCAAACTCAATTCAGCCCTTGCCTCTGCCAGCTGAGTACTGGGATTAAAGGTGTGTGTCCCCATGCCTGGCTCTTAATCTTAAATAATGTATGATCTAGCCAAACTTCACACGAAAGGGCCTGTCCTCCACTCTCTCTCTTTTGAGACTATATCTCATTATATAGTCTTGGCTGGCCTAAAATCACTGTGTAGACCAGACTGACCTTGAACTCTCAGAGGTACACCTGTGTCCCCCTTCTGTTGCTGGGATTAAAGGTGTGTACCAGCATGCTCCCCTTCACACCCCCCCCCCTTTATTTTGTACTGTTGTAAAACTTGCTGTTTTGAGCCAGTGACACAAGAAGAAGCAATGGCCGTTATTCTCAGAGCTTAGGCTCTGTTGAGATACAAATGAGCACACCAGGGAAAGCGTTAGAATTCTCACTTGAGGCATATGCACTGTAAAGATCCTCCATCCTGTTCTGGAAGTCTGAAACTCCATACCTATGAAAGGACACAGTAGGAACTGGGAAGGACAACTGATAGCCTTTCTCTCTGGTGATTAGAGTCTCTGAAAGTGAGGCACTGGTTGGGGATGCTAGCTGAACTCCAAGTTGGGCAGTAAAATCAATACAGCATACAGCAGGCCAGCCCCTGCAGTGGTGCCCAGGTACTGATGACAAGACAACGTGGCACACATCCTGACGTGTCGGAAGTGATGCTGATGGGACTGACAGAGCCCAAGTTGTCTTTTCCATGACGGTTTTACCCGTTAGTGTCTCATGGGTGGGATCAGACACTCTGGAAAAGAAAGTGGGTACCACAATTAACTGGAGCATTGTTTTCCATTAGAATCTGCGCCATTGTTTTAGCTGCTGGACCCTGGAAAACCATGGAACTGATAAGTCTAGCACTCTGTCTTCTCATGAGTGTCATGGACACTCTTTGGGATCAAGCAGGGTATTAATCTTATCTGCTGCTTTCTTCCTGGGGGAAGAAAATTTTTTAATGGAGTGTCTGGTTGCTTTTTAAAACTATCTATTAAAAACAAGTATGTTAGAATTTGTTTTTAGGTTAGGATTAATGTTAACCTTTTGAAGAAATTGCTGTTTTTGAACCAAAGGCTTGGCTTTTAATAATTCTCCCAATAAATTATTTTTTTAAATATTTATTT
>NC_022034.1:25966071-25970657 GCF_000317375.1 Microtus ochrogaster | reverse complement strand
AGATGGTTGTGAGCCACCATGTGGTTGCTGGGAATTGAACTCAGGACCTTTGGAAGAGCAGGCAATGCTCTTAACCTCTGAGCCATCTCTCCAGCCCTATTTTTCTTTTAAAAGAATTTTTGTGAATGTGTGTGTGCATGTACATGTTTGTGTGCGTGTTCATGCCATGGTGTGTCTGTGGAGGTTGGAGGATGTGTGTGTGTACACATATGTGTTTGTGAGTGTGCATTCATGCTATGGTGTGTCTGTTGTGGTTGGAGGATGTATGTGTGTGTGTGTGTGTGCATACATGTGTGAGTGTGCATTCATGCCAAGGTGTGTTTGTGGAGGCTGGAGGACAACTTTGGGTGTTGGTTCTCACCATCCACTTTTACATGGGTTCCCATGATCTGAGCTCAGGTTATCAGGCTTGAGCAGGAAGTGCTTTTACCCAGAAGCCTTTTCCCCAGCCTCCCAAACATGCTCTTTAGTGGTCTTTCTTGAAAGTGGAGGTCTGTGTTTAAGATTGGGAAACACCACACAATGTCCTTCTCTCTAGGGTTTTTAAAATGCAAGTCAACATTAAGTTATTTAAAAAGAGCTGTCAAAAAGATGTGGAAAGAGAGGCTTTGTCCACAACCTTTAATGTTACACCACCTTCCCCTATAGTAAAGGTATATTCTTGGAAAGTTACCCCACTGAGTAGGAACTGGGGAGCATTTAGACGTGAAGGCATGTTGTGTCACCTCGTCACCCTCATCAGCCTCTGAATCTTCAAGCTGTTAGTGCCAAACCCCAAGTTTTCACATTTGCCCTTACACTGATATCTACTGTAGACTCTATACTTTCCCTTTCTGACTTCATTGAATTGAACTGGCAGTTCACCAATTAGCCAGAGAAAAGCACACTTATTTGGTTATAGTTTCATGTGATGTAGAAACCTTCACATTGCCTTCCAAAGTTAACTGTCCTATTTTAATTCTTAGGCTTGATGAAGCTTGGTCAACTGTGTACAAATACCAGTGAACAGAAAGGGTCTGGTCAATCTAAGGGTTGCAGACCACAGGGAAACCTACAAGGCTTGACTGGCCAGATGGTTCTCCAGTCTTCAGTTGTCGTGTTAGGGACCAAACATGAGAGGTCCAAGAATTTCTCTACAGAGAGCTCTTACACAGAACCTGTGTAGTATGTAGTGGGGGGTTGTTTGAGGATTATTTTTTTAGCTTTTGTGGCTGGCTTTGAGGAAAAGGGCTTTAATTGTTATTACCTACTTGGGGATGGGAGGGAGAGAATTCAAGCTGTAATAGTTAGCCTTAGGGGAAAGTGAGGCGAGGAGGGAAAGCCAGAGTGGACCTGGGAGGAACTGCCTTTGAGCTCACCTTGGGCTAGTTTCTTAGGCCCCGGAACCACAATGTGGTTTTGTGTTATACCTAAATTACCGGGGATTTAGACTGCCAAAGCCTTTGAGGAAGTCAGAGTTAATCCCCGCTGCTGTGACTTGCCTTTAACCTGCTGTCTTAGCGAAGTAAGTAATAGCCGCTTTGATGAGCTGATTACAGACAGTAGAAAAGCACCCAGTTCGTGTTCCTACATCTTTTACTGTAGTAGCGAGACATGGTTCCTTCTTTCATTGGAGGTAGAAGAGTAAGCCAAGGAGCTTTACTTGTGGAATAGCTCATCTGAGCTCCTAGCTCATAAGTCAGCAGAGCACAAACCTGATTCATGGAATTGGAAACAGAAGAGATGAGTATGGGACTGGGCCATCCTGGTGCTTGGGAGGGAGAGGCAGAAGGCAGGCTTAAGGTCAGCCAGGCCTAGGTAGTGAGACCCGAGACCCTACGTTAAGGGAAAAAAATATGCATGGTATGATCATGATTATTCCATTTCCTTTCCTTCCATTTACACTGCCGAATCAACCAAAACTGAAAGCATATCCGGCGATTTGTGGGGAGGTTTTGAGACGTCCTTTGGGATGACTGTGCTTCTGTGTTCTCTCTCCAGTGCAGGAGAGGAAACCCAATGCTGGACACATGCTAGGCAAAGGCTGAGCTCTTGGTGGGATTTGCTGTATCTTTCCTTTTGTCCTTGTTGAGCCCATGCTGCTGTTCCTTGAGGCTAAGCCTATAGCCCTGTGCTTTGCTTTTCCTGCCTACCTGGGTGTTTCACAAACCCATGGCTCCAATTACTTTCTTGGGGGCCATTATTTCTAAAATTAAGAAGAATATTTGCAATTTCTGGACAGTCCCATTTGGGTACAAAGGTACATACTCAACGAAAGTGAATTTGCCTTTTTTTTTTTTTTTTTTGAGACAGGGTTTTGCTGTAGCTTTGGAGCCTGTGCTGGAACTAGCTCTTGTAGACCAGACTGGCCTTGAACCCACAGAGATCTGCCTGCCTCTGCCTCCCGAGTGCTGCATCACCTATCCGGTGTGAATTTGCCTTTTAGCCAGCCTAGGAAACCTTCCCACATCACCAGAAATATCAGAACTCTTGCAGACAGACATGTCTTTTCTGAGTTCTCATATTATAGAGAACTTCTGGTTCCTTAAGTCAGACATGGATGGTGTGATGGTGTTCCTAAGATTATGAGGGCCTTGGCGTAACTGATGATTAATTCCCGATAGACAATATTATGGCATAATTGGAGCTGGTAGAAGGTGTTGGGTCACTAGGGATATACCCTTGAGGGTGATTGCTTGCCCTCATCCTTCCTCTATCCTCCTTTCTCTGTTTCCTGGCCTCAGTAGTGTGAACTGCTCTGCTCCTCCAGACTCTCCACCATGGGTTATTATTTCTATAACCAGGAACCAAACTAAATCCTCCTTTATGTTCTTTTTCTCAGGGGTTTGGTCATGGGGACACAAAAATCTACCCGACACACCCAGGATTCATTTGCCTCTTCCATTTGTATTTACATCCTTCCTACTTTCTAAATCACTCCCCTTCTCCTTCATTCCAATGCCTTCGTCACTTTGGGCCTCTTGCCAGAATCACATTGTGGATTGTCTAAGTTTTCTTGCTTAAATGCCATCAGTGGCACCCTTCTCTTGTAGGAAAATACCAGACTCCTGATTCCTGAGGTCTGTAAGTTATGGCCCTCTCCTGACCCTCTTACCCTTGCCAGCCTGCCTGCCCTCCTCCCTTTCTCTTGTTATTTTTGAAGAAGGATCTCCCTATGTGGCCCTGGCTGGCTTAGAACTTACTGTGTCGAGCTGGCTTGTCTCATTTGCACAGAGACATGCCTCTGCATCCATGCCTGACTCACCCCGAGCTGGAAGTCTTGTGCATATCCAGATTCATCCTTGTTTCTGTCCCTCATGTGTACGGCTCCTCTCCTTACTGTGGTTGTTAGGCCTTAGAGCATGCCAGTGAAATGATTGATTCATTTTTCTTTATGTACAACCCTGAAACTTTATGCAATTGTGGTTACATTTTTTAAGCACTTGGGATGACTTGGGCTGCTGCATTTTAGAGACTTGAGACTAAATTCAAGTGAATTGTGAATTAAGCTTGAAGTAGAAGACAGATTTCAGGAAGCCAGTTTCAACTTATTCTAAGTTAACTAGCAATCTGTGAAAGGAATTAAATTAATTAAAAAAAATTTTTTTTTTGAAACAAGGCCTTGTTGTGTTCTTCTGCCTCTGCCTCTGGAATGGTAGATTACAAGCATGTTCCACCATGCTTAGAGATTTTAAAGATGGCACGCTATTTAAGTAATAATGTGTATAGTCCTTTACCACGAAGCTAAGGCTTTCCTGTGTTACCTTATTGTAAATTTTCATTTATTTTGCGACAGGATCTTGTGGTGTTGCCCAGGCTGGTGTCCAACTCCTGACCAAGTAATCCTTCTGCTTCAGTTTCTGTCATATCTGAACTGTATACATGTCACCATATCTGGCTTATTTTCTTGGAATAGATTTGTCCGGTGTCAATCTATAGATAAGGAAACTGTAGCTGGCAGAGGTTTGGGTTGGGCAGCCTGACACCACTGCTTACATCTGCTAAGTTGGACTTTAGAGTATCTTTTTAACTAGGGCAGTTTTTTTGTACTTACATAGTTTTTTTTTTTTAATTCCTGAAAGTAAAACACTCTTCCCTTTTCCCTTTTCAGTACTTTCTTTTACATATTTACTTGTCTTTTTATCAAAATCCTCAATACCTCAATAGTGTTTTCTGCTTAAATATCAGAAGCTTTGTGAAGTCATTTTTGGAAGAGAATTCCACTTTGAGTCATGATAGCTCAAAAAAAAAAAAAACAACCCCAAATAAAACAAACAAACAAACAAATCCAACAAAAAAAACCCTGACCTCATATTCAAATTAAACAAATCTCAACAAAAACAAACTAAACCCCAAACATAACTGGAAAAGTCAGCTTGCCAAAGCTCCAGGCACCTGCCTAGCCTGGTACCACCCACGCAGGGACTCTGGGTGTTTTGTTTGGCAGAGAGTCAGAATGGGCAGCTCCAGTACACCTGAGAATCATGCAGACCTACCACACAGAAGAAACGGCCTGTCAGAGCCTGCAGCGATGGAGAAAGATGCCCCAGACTGCGCTGAATGTCCACGGCCACACAGTATCTTTATTAACAGCAGAAGCAGAAGCA
>NC_022034.1:25963932-25965866 GCF_000317375.1 Microtus ochrogaster | reverse complement strand
TTAAAAAAAAAAACAACCCACAGGCATATTTGTGAGCTGCAGATTTGAAATAATGTGTATGGACCAAAGCCGTGTTTCTACCCAGCCTCCTTATTCCTTTTAGCAAACATAAACATCTCATGCTCTTGAAAACGTCTCTGTTCACCTTCAAAGGGAGTTTGCTTTTCTCACGAGTGAGCATTTTTAGGGCTCAGAAGTCGAAGCCGTGCCTCTGCATTATTCACCAGGCAAAGCTTTGTCAGGGTTCATTTTTAGTTGTATTATGGAAGCAATTAGGATTCTCCGTTCATTTTTCTGTAATTACTAAGACTTAATATTACATATACTTTTATGCCTCTCTGGAATTTTGATATATTCTATTATAGTCTCCTGACTCGAGAATCATAAAGTGGAGTTCAACATTAATTGACAAGGCTGGGAATGTAGTTCAGTGATATCCTATAGCATTTGCCCAGCACGTGGGAGGTCCTGGCACCTTGGATCCACCTCCAGCCCTGCAGTAGCAACAACAGTAAATTAGTAAAAACTTTCAAGGTATGCCTTAGATAGTTAAAGCTAAGCAAAAGATAATTAGCTAAATTAATGTAAAATGTCATGGAAATGAATCAAGCCTGGTGGTTTACACCATTAATCCCAGCACGCAGGAGGCAGAAGCAGGCTAGTTTGAATTTGAGACTAGCCTGTCTATATAGGAAGTTCAGGTTAGCCAGGTCTACACAGTAAATTCAGGGCTCCATCGCAAGACCCTGCCTCTTTCCCATTCTGAAAAGTTCAGGGAAATGTTCTAAGGTGACCACATTTCAGTTAGTCCTTCCCTTCCTCCCACTCCCAGGAAAATGGCTTAGTATTATTCTTCAACAGTTCAGAAAGCTGAAATTTATCTCCATTGCACACACAGGTCAGACGGGAGCTTCAGTTCTGTTCTACTTATAAAAATGGAAAACCATGGGCTGGAGTGACGGCCCAGAGGCTAAGAACATTTCTCGTGCAGAGGACCAGAGCTGCTTTCTTCCATGTCTGTTCACAACCATCACGACTCCAGTCCCAGGAGATCCCCGCCCTCTTGGCCGCTGCAGACTCTGCATGCACATGGTGCACAGACGTACAGGCGAAACACCCATACACTTAAAATAAAAATAACAGTTGAAAGAATTAAAAACAGGAAACTATGGCAGAAGTGGTTGGGTTGAATCTATAATCCCAGCCCCCCAGGGACTGAGGCACAAGTGCCACAAATTCGAGGCCCACCTGGTCTGTACAGTGAGTCTCAGGGCAGCCAGGGTTATGTGGTGAGACCTTGACTCAAAAAAACGAAAAGAAAAAAGAAAACAAAATTAGAAAACCACAGGGCGGGCAGTGGTGGAACATACCTTAGTCCTATCACTTGGGAGGAGGATCTCTGTGAGTTGGAGGCCGCCTGGCCTACACAAAGGAACCCTGTCTCAACAACAAAGAAGAAAGAAAGAAGGGTGGAAAGAAAAATCACTCTTGAATACTGAGTTTTCTGGATAGATGAGAATCAATGCCTAGTTGAGTCAGGACTCCTCTTCCTGCAGTGGACTGAACTCATGGGTAGAGTGTGCTCCCGCTCCTGTCTCGACCACTGAACTATCTGCTCTCAGCCCCAGGCCATGGTTTTAACAGTAAAAGCCTTTTCATCTGCTATATTATTTTTATTTACCTTTGCCTTTTATTTAAGCTTCATGTGGGATTTCTAATGACAGCATCTGGAAGGATTCACATCTGTCAGAGAGTGTATGAAGAAGAGTGGTTCACAGAGTTAATTATTTCTGTACAAATGGTGTAAAGAGTTACTGTTGTCCACCCAGCCCTTTGGCTGTTTATGACGGTGAACTCGCTCTAACGGAAAGCTGTTCTGCAGGACTACGTAAATGACAAATCCATGGAACTTTAATAAAACATTTAAGAATTAC
>NC_022034.1:25954602-25963150 GCF_000317375.1 Microtus ochrogaster | reverse complement strand
GATTGAGCATCCTTTGGATATATACCCAAAAGTGGTATTACTGGGTCTTGAGAAAGGTTGTTTCCTAATTTTCTGAGAAATTGCCACACTGACATCCAATGGGGTTGTACCAACTTGCATTCCCACCAGCAATGCAGAAGTGTTCCCTTTCCCCCACACCTCTCCAGCATAAGTTGTCATCACTATTTTTGATATTGGCCATTCTTACAGTTGTAAGATGGAATGTCAGAGTTGTTTTGATTTGCATTTCTCTGATGACTAAGGATGTTGAACATTTCCTTAGTGTCTTTCAGCCATTTTAGATTCCTCTATTGAGAGTTCTCTGTTTAGGTCTGTACCCCATATTTTATTGGATTATTTGGAATTTTTGTGTCCAGTTTCTTGAATTCTTTGTATATTTTAGAGATCAGACTTCTGTCTGATGTAGGGTTAGTGAAGATTTTTTTTTTCCCATCTTGTAGGCTGTCATTTTGTCTTGACCATGTCCTTTGCTTTACAGAAGCTTTTCAGTTTCAGGAAGTCCCATTTATTAATTGTTTCTTTCAGTGTCTGTTCTGCTGGGGTTATATTTAGGAAGTGTTCTCCTGTGCCAATGCGTTCAATTGTACTTCCCACTTTCTCTTCTATAAGGTTCAGTGTGGCTGGCTTTATGTTGAGGTCTTTGATCCATTTGGACTTGAATTTTGTGCATGGTTCTTGTGCTTTTTTAAAAAACAGAATTTCAAGTAGCCCAGCTGGCCCCAAATTCTGTGTAGCTGTGGGTAATGGAAACTAAACCCAGGTCCTCTGCAAGAACAGTAAACTAAATAACTGAGTTATCTTTCCAGCATCAGCCAGTTTTAGAAACTTTGAGTTTAGAATTTCAAAATTGTAGATGATAAATTATAGATTTAATTCCCTTGTGGGTTTTTTCCCTCCCTCCCTCCCTCCTTCCCTCCCTCCCTCCATCCTTCTTCCCTCCCTTCCTTCCTCTCCCTTCCTTCCTTTCTCTTTTTCGTTCTTTTGTGTGTGATTCCCCACTTTAGTTCTGGGGTCCAAACTCAGTGCCCATGTTTGCTAGACAAGTGCTTTGAGCTAAATTCCCAATCCCAGAATTTAGATTTAAAAAAGAAGAACAAATAAATACATGAACAAAAAAACTGTTGATGTATATTACATTGTTCTTCGAAGATCTGAATGCTGATCTCATAAGTTTGCCTATTGATAGACAGGCACTGAGAGCTATTGAGGGCTTCTCTAGAGCTTCTGAAATGCTTTGAAAAGGTGGCTGGAGGCCAGTGAGATAGCCCAGCCCAGGAAAGTTGCTTTTCACTAAAACTGACAACCTGAATTTGATCCTGGTAACCTCATGTGGTGGAAGGAGAGAGAGCCAACTACTCAACTACTGCATTCCCACCTCCCCCCCCCCCTCTCTCTCTCTCACACACACACACACACACTCACACACACACACACACACACACTTTATAAAGATAAATTTTTAAAAAGGTGGCTTGGGTTTCAGAAGAAGGAAATGGGAGGGGCCCTAAATTGACAAAATCCATGACTGAAAGGCAACTGGGTGAGGTTTTAGGGAAACAGTGGAAATGGGAGAGACAGATAGTTGCTAGACATCTCTTAGAGTAGACAGAGGGAAATCTGGGAATGCTGCATGGAGCACGAGGAAGAATTAGAGAAGTGTCTCCTGAGATGACTGTTCAGCTAAAAGTGCTTGCAGTGCAAGTCTGATGACTCGAGTTATATCCCCAGAACCGGCATAAAGAGCTGGGTGCAGCAGCTCCTCGTGTGATCCTAGCGCTTCTTATGGCAAAGATAAATGGAGGCAGGAGGATTGCCCAGGAGCTGTGGGCCAGCTAGTCTGGAGGGGGCAGCATGGCAGAAACAAGAGAGACCATGCTGTAACAAGGTAGGAGAGAACGAACCTCTACCTCTACGTGTGTGCTCTGGCACACACATGCCTGTACTTACACACACACATGCACACCCACAAACACACAGTTGAAATTTGAATACATTGTGCGCATGTAGGGAATAAATAATCAAAGACTAAGAATATGTAAAAAACCAACCACTTAACTTACCCAACTAGAGTGTTGTGCTGGGGACTGGGCTTACTGGTCAAACACTTGCCAACATGCCTGGTATTCAATTTCTGGTACTACAAACAAAAAACTCTTTCTACCTGCTCCAAACCAGCTCAAACCTAAAACCAAACCAGCTGGGAGTTTAGAACATTGTTTGGTGGTCTCCAAAGTAAAGAGTGCCCATAGTCTGTTGAAAAGGTATAGTGCTATAAAAAAAAAAAACCAGCATGTGATTGTTTTTAGATTTAATTTTTAACTATGTGTGTGTGTGCGTGTGTGTATCTGTGTGTGTGTGTGCGCGCGCGCGCGCGTGTGTGTGCATGTGAGTGCAAGCCATGTCGAAGGTCAACAGAATGTGATCCCCTTGGAGCTAGAGTTATGGGAAGTTGTGAGACACCCAATGTGGGTGCTGGGGATTGAACTCAAGTCCTCTCCAGTAGTAGTACTTGCTGTTAGCCATGGAACCATCTCTCTAGTTCCATATGTATGTGCCTTTAAAAAAATTAGCCAGGCATCGTGGTATACACCTAAAGTTCAGTACTTGGGGAAGTAGAAGCAGTTTGGTGTCTGTGAGTTCAAAGCCAGCTTAATCTACATAGTTTAAGCTATATAGTGAGACCCTGTTTCAGAAACATTTTTTTTTAGATAAATGCAAATGTTATGTGTAAAACCGAATAATTTTTTAACAGGATCCCACAATTTTATTATGTACTAGGATCCCCAGATTATGTCAGCAGGACTAGAGGAACCAGGGACTCTGGGGGAATGAGGAGGAGCTGTTGCCAGGGAAAAGCTGGCTTGAATGTTTTCTTTTAGGGTTTTGAAATAGGGTTTATCTATGTAACAACCTTGGCTGTCCTGGAACTTGCCTTGTAGACCAGGTTAGACTTGGAACTCACAGAGATCTGCCCGCCTCTGCTTCCCTTTTCTGTGCCACCATTTCTGGCACTGGCTTGCATTTTTTGCCATGTGTAATGCTACTAAAGGGCAGAGGGATTTAAGGAGGTGATGTCACAGGTAACTGCAAACGAGGCTGGGCACGGTCGCTTACACATCTAAATCCTAAAACCCTGAGGCTGAGGCAGGAGGATTGTAAGTAAGAGGATCATAAATTTGCAGTGTCTCAAAACTACAGTGAAAACCTGAGATGGCTGGAAAGTAAAGCTGAGGCCAGCAGTAGAGCTTAGGGGTGAGCACATGCCTTCCAGGGAGCACCGCACAACAGGAACCAAGAATTCTGTTTTAGGCAGACCTGGGAGGGCTCTTGTCTTAAAAAAAAAACCAACGAAACACAAAATGCCCAAACAAACAAGCAACCAACCCCCCCCCCAAAAAAAAAATGCAGACACTGAAACTTGACCTGGAAGAAGGTGTAATTTTGTGGCACCATTGGCTGAGGATGGAGCAGTCCTAACAGAGATAATAACCGACTGCCTGGCTACATTCAAGTCAATTTTGATTTAGTTTCCTGGCAGATAATGAGCAGGGAGGCAAACAGATCTAGAGTAAGAGCTCTTGGAGTTACGGGAAGATATGCCTACCACTGCTGTTACTGAACACGTTGGCTGGGCACCTGGCATTGGGCGAAGTGTGTTGAGTTGTGTTGTAATCTCTTGGACTTGGTCCTGAGTTGCTCTCTTGCGGCTATAGCTGAATTGAAGGTGCTGGAAGAACAGTGACCCGGGAGGAAGAACCAGTCAAAGCAGGGGGTGGATGGAAGGGAGGGAATTGGGAATTGGAAGTTGTGCAACCAGAGCGTTTACCTTTAAAAAAACATTAAATGTAATCTTTTTGTGTATATGTGTTGGTGTGCACATGCTACCTTGTGTATGTGGAGGTCAGAGGACAACCTGTGGGAACTGGTTCTCCCCGTCCATTGTGGGGCTTCCAGGGACTGAACTCAGGTCATTAGGTTTGGCCATTACTCACAAAGCCTTCTCGCCATTTACCCCCGTGTCCATTTTGCAAGTGATGATGCCCTCTTTGCCTTCGGTAATCATTTCTATCTTTCAATATCACTTCTATCAGTTACTAAGTCAGTATGAAGGCAACTATGGGCATACGGCAGGATTTATGTTCCTCTGCCTCTGTGCTTGCTGGGAGGAGCTAAGATGAGCTTTTCTTCCTGGTAAATATAAAGTCTAGTGCATTTGGGAAGTGGGGAAAAGGAAGAGTAATGTAAAGCGTTTTCCTCCGAGGAGTTTGAGAGACAGAGGGGCTGTGGGCTTGTGCTTTCGCAGAGAGACAGCAAAGGTCGGCGGCTAAGATGAGCAGCTTTTAGCATTAGTTGTTATGTGAACGCTGCCGTAATTTGTTAGGTGGTAGATCTTTTTCTTTTAGCATCTTTGACGGGAAACAAATACTGAGCTATTTAAAATGCAGATTAATTTTGGAAAAAAAGTTTGGTAGGAAGTAATCTTTAATCAAATTAGAATGTCCTTTTCATCTTAATCCATCATGATGGCTTTGGGTGTCTGGTGGCAACTGAGAATGAATGGTGGAAAAATGTCAAAGCAATGTAATCCCCATTATTTATGGTCACTTAAGAGGATAAATTAATCACTGGCTACTAATCTTGGGATACTTACTCCATTGACCTGGAAATATTCCTCTCCTCTCTCTCTCTCTCTTATTTTTTTTTTGGAAAGCAAGTTAGTGAGCCGGAGGAGCTGTCGGAATTGATCACCTTTTCCCAACCTAATAGTAAGTGACCAGAAACAACCTCCCTTAGCCTTGCCTTCCTGCCTCATGGCAAGCTCACTCCTTAACTCTGGAAACTGTGGAGTGCTAGAAGTGCATTAATATGCGAGTTTGTGGGCTTAACCAGAGTTCAGACTTGCCTCTAGTTTAGAATTAACAAAGCTGCTCTCAAGGGAGAGGCTGTAAACGTTACCTTTTTTTTTTTTTTTTTTTTTAAGAGGTAGCATCTCACTCTGTAGCTAATACTGACCTGGAACTCAGCATGTAATCCAGGTTGGGCTCTAATTCTTGGTGATCATCCTGCCTCAGCTTCCCAAATGCTGGGATTATAAACCTCTGCCACCCTGCAGATCCATGCTTATGTCTTTGACTGGCAGAATTAGGCTTGGTGGCACACATGTGGGACTACACACTGAGTTTCAGGCCAGCCTGGGTCATAGTGAGACACTATCTCAAAGGAAGGAAGATAATATGAAATTGATTTGGCTGTAGATTAAAAGTTTTATGGCAATAATTCTGTTTATTTGTATATTATTTTTAGGGGTCACTTTTGTTTAAACACTGTTTATTTGTGATAGGGTTAAAGTGTCAGTCATAAAGGAATTAAGGAGAAAATCCTTGTCCCAGTCTTACCCTGGGGCACAGCACCTCAAAGGAAGACCACCACCCTATAGGGTTTGACCACCATACAGGGGGTTCCTAAAAACTCTTCTTTTCAAAGGAAGACCACCACCCTATAGGGTTTGACCACCGTACAGGGGGTTCCTAAAAACTCTTCTTTTCAAAGGAAGACCACCACCCTATAGGGTTTGACCACCGTACAGGGGGTTCCTAAAAACTCTTCTTTTCAAAGGAAGACCACCACCCTATAGGGTTTGACCACCGTACAGGGGGTTCCTAAAAACTCTTCTTTTTAAAGGAAGACCACCATCCTATAGGGTTTGACCACCATACAGGGGGTTCCTAAACCCTTTTAAAGCTACTTAAACAAACAAATGTACTCATTTTATTTTTGTATGAGTGTTTTACCTGCATGTGTGTTAGTGTGCCACATATGTGCTTGGTGCCCTTGAAGGTCAGAAGGCACCAGACCCCCAGAAACTGGAGTTATAGACGGTTGTTAGCCATCATATGGGTGCTGGGGAATTGAACCCAGATCCTCTGCAATGGCAAATGCTGTTACGGTCTAACACAGTGCTTGGCATGTGATAGGCATTCATCAATGCTGTTTTGGTCTTTGTGTGTGTGTATACATGTATATGCATATAAAGCCCAGACAGAGAACAACCTTGTTGTCCTTTCTCAGGAGTCATCCACCTTGTGTGTGTTTAAAATGTACTAATTTATTTTTTTGAGAATTTTATTCATGTGTAGAATAATTTTGATGATGTTCAACCCCATGCCTCACACCCCAACTCCTCTGAATCTCCCTCATCTCTTTCCCATTTTCATTTCTCTCTCTTTTAACAATAAGTCACTGAGTCTAATTAGTGCTGCTAATGGACTAAGTGTCCATGAGTGTGGGCCATGCCCTAGAACTTGGCCAGCCTATGAGGGGTCATACCCCAAAGAAAACTGAGTCTCGCCCCTCTAGCAGTCATCAATGGCCAGTCCTCCACAGTTAGAGCCCTTCCTGCACCCATGCTGGAGAGTTAGTTGGCTTGATTATGTGCAGGTTTTGAATAGGCAGTCCCAGCTGCTGTGCAAAGGCCTGGTCATGCCCAGAAGACGCTGTCTTGCGGCAGCTCTCCTCACATAATCATGCTAAGTGAAAATATGAAACTGAGAGTGCCTCGGAAGATATTATGTATTTCCTTAGAGTATGTAAAAAACGGACTGAGAGGATGTAGCTCAATTGGTTTTGCCTAGTGTGTGCAAAGCTATGGATCTGATTGCTTGTGCTACACAAAACTAGGTGTGGTGTCACATGCTTGTAATCCTAGTACTTGGGAGGTGGTGACAGGAGGATCGGAAGTTCAGAGTCATCCTCAGCTACATGGCAAATTCGAGGGCAGACTGAGATGTAGGCGAGTCTTAAATAATATAACTAAAAATTAACACAGTTTAAAAAAACTTGGTAAGACAGTTCTGCCATATTTCAAAGACTGTAAAAGGTTCCTGACACTAAGATGCTGTTTTATGTACACTGATAAAGGGGGAAGACTGACAAACTGACATAGCACTTGCTGTACATTGTAAGATGACCCACATTTTAATGATGCTGTAATATCAAAGTATTCATCGTAGAATGGAGGTAAGTCTATTATTGGGATAAAAGCAGAGAACCATGCATAAAATGGTATTTGTCCAATTCAAAATGTGATTAGCTTGGTGAAGAGAGGAGGGGAAGAGTGGGCAATGATTAGCTTGGTGAAGAGAGGAGGGAAGAGTGGGCAGGGCTGCACAGAGGACTTTAACTATACTTTGTAAGGGATTGAGAGCAAATGTGACCAAGTAAAGATTGGACAGTCAGCCAGATGGTCAGTTGGTGAATGCTTATAGTTTTCTGTACATTGTATAATGAAAAGCATATTTAATAAGGCATGTAGAAGGTGAGATGTGGTGGCACATGCCTGTAATCCTTGTAACGAACCTACACCCGGTGGGCTCCCCCTGTTCTGCGGAGAGGTAGGCGGACTGCTCTTATATCCTTGTTTATAAGTGAGAAGGGGTACTGTACATTGTTTTAGTAAGACTAACAGGGGGAGAGTTGGTTTTAAAGACATTTCTTGCTGTTAATAAAACAGTAAAAAATGTTTCTTTGTTTTTTTCTTGAAGCCAATTTTTCTGGCTATTTCTTTGTTCTTTCTCAGACAGGTGCTATCTAGAGAGGCTTAGGTTATGGACTACCTTGCAGAAATGTATTTATTTTACAAGGTGAAGAAAACCTAGAAACCTACAAGGAAGCATTTATTTATTTATTTTCAAACCCAGAGCCTTGAGCATACTCTTTAAGTCCTGTGTCAGTATTCCACCACCGAGTTCCACTCCCTACCCAAGAGACATCTTTAAGACAGTTAGGTGAACAAGTTCTACAGCTTTCTCCCCCAACCTGGCTTTTTATGTAGACCAGGCTGACCTCAAGTTGCATCTCCTGCTTCAGTTTCCACTGTGCTGAGACTATTGACATGCCCAGCACAAATCTTTCTTTTGATACCTTTGTGAAAACGTGCAGAGGTCTCAGTACTATCTTCCTATCACTGGCTGAGGGGCGCAGTGAGGAATTGAGGACCTGAAAAAGAGATATTTGTTTATCAGTACTTAAAGGATTCTCACCTTCTACCCCCATGAAAAAGGAATATTTTGTATATTCTCATAATATCCTTCTAGCTTCACATGTATGTATCTAATAGACGTGGTTTACTTATTATTGTTATCTTATTTTGGTATATGGGTGTGCAAAATGAATACAACACTTGTGGAGACCAGAGAAGGCTGTGGGATTCACTGGAGCTGGAGTTATTGGTGCAGCTGCCAAGTGGGTACTGGGCACTGAACCCAGGTCCTTAGGATGAGCAGCAAGTTTTCTCGACAGCAGAGTCACCTCTCTAGCCTCTTTGTTATTGTTTTAAAGATAGATTTTACTCTGTAGGCCAGGCTAGCCTGGAACTTATGTAGCCCATGCTAGCCTTAAAGGCATACCAGTTTTCTTGCCTCAGGCTCCCAAGTGCTGAGTGTAGACATGAACCTACAGCTTGCTTACTGGTACTTACTGTTAAATAATAGTACTTACTGTTAACTAACAGTACTTACTGTTAACTAAC
>NC_022034.1:25913063-25954447 GCF_000317375.1 Microtus ochrogaster | reverse complement strand
ACTTACTGTTAACTAATAGTACTTACTGTTAACTAATAGTACTTACTGTTACCTAAATAATAGTACTTACTGTTAACTAATAGTACTTACTGTTACTAAGATGCTTGGTAAGATCTGTTTTTAAAATATTAAATGTAAGCACATCATTAGGTCCAGTCTCTTGCCTCCTAATGAAATGTAAGAAAGAAAAGGCTAACTAACTGCCTAAAGATGTTCACAATTCCATTACCAAAAAGTAAAACTCTTTAAATGCCTTCAAAAGCAGAGCTGGTTAAATCAATGAAGAGCTGTATGTATTGTGTTGTAACTGAGTGATAATAGTTGTTATGTAGCGCCATGGCAACACCAGATGGTGAGAGAACAGGCTGTATCACATGATAAAATTCCAAAAATGTGCATAAAAAGGGACTATGGGAAAAATCTTAAATAGTATATTGAGAAAAAGGATTTCCCTTCTCACTACTTTAAAAAATATTATATTTACTTTTTGGGGGGAGCCAGCTCTTTTAAAGATGAACTAGGATTTCTCCTGTTGGAGATGGCAGTGGGTAGAGTGGAGGGGCTGGAAAGTTAAAATGAAAGCATTCTTAGGCCAGAATTGCTTTATTTAGCAATATGCACACTGACTATTTAATTTTGTCCTTTAGAAGGGAGTTGGCCTCGCACAATTGCTGGGAAGTTAGGATATTGAAGAGGATTGGTAAAAAAAGTGGGAGGATCAAAGCCAATGTGATTGGCTTATTCTTCTGCATTACCAAATAAACTAAGCTTCTGAACTGGGTCTACGTTAGCCAATATTTGGGTATTTGCTTTGAAGCTATTTGTTTGCGGTAGTGCCATTATCATCCTCTACAGAGCCAAAGTCTGTCCCTGAGATGGTGGAATCTTAACTAGTTCTGTCATTTTTATAGAAATCAGACCCTTTGAGGACATGAAGTACCATTTCTCAAAACTTCTTGTTTTGATGTTGGGTTCCCTTGCACTCCTGCCAGGACATGCTGCCTCATCCTTACGCTGCCTCGTGCTGCTAGCTTCCCCAGGCTTTTCTTCTGCTTTCATATCACACACATGCATGTATGGTGGTCCTCCTGTCCCCCCTCACACATTTACACACGCATGCCCAGGCACACATACACATGTGCATGAAAATAGGCACATACACACAAACATATGCTCACACACACATGTTCACATGCATATGCACACACAAGTACACATAAAATATATGCTTATATAAAATATGTATGAAAGGCTTCATGTATCTATAAAATTTAGTATTCACATATGAGAAAAAAAGTTAGATTTACCTTTCTGAGTCTGTTTTATTTTGCTTAATATCATAATCTCTAGTTGCATCATTTCTTCAAACAACAAACATAATTTTGTTTTTTTTATGGCTAACCTCTATTGTGTCGCTTTACATATTTTCTTTATTTAATCCGTTCATCTATCGCTGGACATGTAGGTGGATTCCACAACTTGTCTCTCCTAAATAAGGATCTCTATGGTGCGTTGGGGTAGAGTCCAGTTGGGTATATACCCAGAAGTACTTCAGTTGGGTCATATGGTACCTCCATACATTTTTAGTTTTTTGAGGAGGCATTGATTTTCACAGTTGCTGGACCAGTGCACACCCCCAGCTCTGTGTGAGCCTTTCCACCCTCATCCTCACTGGCATTTATTGTTTTCTGTCCTTTTTATTGGCTATTTCTTTCCTTGATGAGTGACATTCTGCCGGGGCTGAGATGGAATAGTTTAAACTCTTGTTTCCCCAGTAGCTAAGAATGTTAGACATTTTTTCACATGAGGATTGGCCATTTCTCTTTTATCTCTTGAGAACTGGCTGTTCAGTCATAAGTTCATTTACTGTTTGGGTAGTTTGAGTTTCAGTATTTAGTTTTTTGAGTTCTTAATATAGTCTAGATGTTAATCTTTGGTCAGATGTATAGGTAGCAAAGGTTTTCTCCCATCCTGTAGGCTGTTTCTTCATGCGATTGATTCTTCTGCTTTGCAGAAGCTCTTGATTTGATGCAAGACTTTTTTTGTCAGTTTGAACGCCGTTAGCTGTTCGCGCTCTTTTCACAGAGTCCTTCCCTACGCTTGTACCTTGAGGTGTTTTTCATATGCTTTTCCAAGAGTTGCAGTTTCAGGTCTAGAAGAGGCAGCAGTCAGTGCCTGCCTTCAGTCTGGCTCCTGGGGGAGTACTGGGACCCCATCTTTTCTACTTCCTTGCTTACTTGAATCCTCAGTTGAGTGACCTTTTCCTCTGCTACATCCCATAAGCAGTACTTGTTGAATGTCAACATCTTGGAAAAGCTTTTTTTTTTTTAAATTTATTAAGGTCATTTTACTCTTTCATATGCATGGGTGCTTTGCCTGCATGTATGTTTGTGTAGCATGTATGAGCCTGGTGCCTTTGGAGGCCAGAAAGGGTAATACATCCACAGAACTGGCATTATAGGTATGAAGCACTATGTGAGTGCTGGGAATTGAACCTGTGTCCTTGAAGAGTAGCCAGTGCTCTTTAACCATTGAACCATTTCTCTAGCTCCTTGCAATTCTTTTTTTTTTTTATCCCTTTTTAAAAAGCATTTTTTCTTTATTTTACATACCGACCACAGTTTCCCCCTCGTTTCTCTCCTCCCACTCCTTCCTCATTCACCACTCCTCTTTGTCTCCATTCAGAAAGGGGCAGGCCTCCCCCTAGTCTTGAACATGGCACATTGTGTTGAGGTAGGACCCAGCTCCTCCCTCTGTATAAAGGCTGGGCAAGGTAATCAGCATGGGGAACAGGTTCCAAAAAGTCAGCTACGTGCCAGGGACAGGTCCTGATTTCACTGTTAGGAACCTTACAAAGAAACCAAGCTACACAACTGTCACACACGTGCAGAGGGCCTAGGTCAGTCCCGTGTAGGCTCCCTAACTGTTGGTCCAGAGTCCATGTGCTCCCGTGAGCTCAGGTCAACTGTCTTTGTGGGCTCTTCCAGCATGACTCCTTGCCATTCTTAATCCTTGTTTGTTTGTTTACTGTGTCTGGGGCAGGGTAGGGGTGCAGTGGTGACAGTGGTGTGTAGAGTACAGGTTTCAGGAATGGACCCTTTCCTTCTATCATGTAGGTCTTGGGGTTTGAAATCTGGTTGTCAAACTTAGTGGCAGGCGCCTTTATCGACTGAAGTATCTTGCTTGCCTCAACATCTTAACTCTTTTTTTTTTCGTTTGTTTGTTTGTTTGTGATGGGGTCTGGTTTGGCACTCACTATGCAGTCTAGGCTGGCCTTCATTTCAGAGATCCACTTGTCTCTGCTTCACGAGAGGTGGGTTAAAGTTGTGCACCATCATGCCTGACAATTATTAACTTTATATTTATTTGATCCTGGTGTGTAATAAACCCAGGGGGACAGCGGTTCCTGGACTGGTAGATTTGGATCTCAGTTCACGCATCATTTGCTCCTCCACCTTAGGAAGGACTTTTGGTGTTGGTTTCTTATTCTGTGATACTCAGGTCCCATCTGCCTGTGGTTTCCTGGCTTCTACTTCTGTTGTACCCTTCCACATGGGGTGATAAGTCACATGAAGGAGGAGGAAGAAGTTAGTGTTCTGTTGACACCTTCTCCCTTCCTTTGAGGTTTGGGGTGGCAAGGATGCTTGAACCTCTTGGTCTTGTGGGGAGTGTAGGACCACCGCTGGCAGTTGTGTTTGTGTGTTTGGTGGGCAGCTGACTGGAGGGTCTCTGTTACTGGACCCACAGCCCATCCAGGGAACACGGAGGTTTACAGTATGTCAAGGAATGCAGAGATGGTCTGGTGGTCTGGAGTCTGTGGGTATTGCCTGAGCATATACTCGTTGGGCAGCTGTGGTACTGAGGCATCCTCCAGCTCTAGTGAGAAGCTGTACTTTTCTTAGGAATACCCTTGCATTCAAAGGAATGCACAGATGAGGCAGTGGCTATAACTTAGAAGTGTCTTCTCTATCTCCTTCCAACATTCTAATCTGACTGAGGTTTTCTTTTCTTGCTGGATGGTTTGAGCTATGCTCTGTGATCAAATTGCTATATATATTCTGTAATTTCAATGATTGTACATATAAGTGGTCTTATAATGGCATATAAAACTGGCTTGTACAGCACAAAGGAAGTGGGAGAATTTATGCTAATAGTTAGCATTTTTTTCTATATTTGTGACCCTGCACGGTATTGGCAACAAATGTGTCGATATTCAAACTGATTCATAAACTCCCTTAACAGTTGGGTCATGGAAAGATGCATGCAGTCTGATATATGATGAATGGATTGTGTGCACGTTTTGGCCAGATGAGTAATACTACCAGATGCTCTGCTTTTCCAGCCCATGTGCTGTGTTCCTGGTGTGTGTCTCAGCACGCTGTTCCCAAGTGAACATGTAACACTAGAACTCATTTCTAACCAGAACTTAGTTCCTTTCCTATCCTTGTGAAGTTTGTCTTTTTTTCTGATTTTGGGAGTCTGTGAACTTTTTTGTTGTTGTTGTTGTTGTTTTTGTTTTGAGACAAGATCTCACTGTGTAGTTCTGGCTGTTCTGAAATTTACAGAGATCAGCTTGGGATTAAAGGTACATGCCACCATGCCAGCCGCCCCCACCTCCCATTGAAAAAAAAAAAAGCAACTCTATTGTTTATTGAGCCCTCCATCTAGTTTCTTTTTCTGGTGCTGTGACAAAATGCCCTGACAAAAGCACTGCAGGGAAGGGAGTGTCTTACAGTTCAGCCTAACAGGGAAGCCACAGCCAGCGCTCCAGGGAGCTGGTCACGTGACACCTGTGGTCCCGATTATGCAGGCTGTGCTCCGTTGACTCCTCCTTTGGTCCTGGAGCCAGCCCCTGCAGTGGTGCCACCCACGTTCAGATGAGTCCTCCACTTGCTTAGCGCAGTTAAGCGAACTCCCAGGCATGTCCACGGGCTAATTCACTCTAGACAGGTTTGCTTTAAAATGTGATTCTAGTCTGTGTCAAGTTGACAATTAAAACTACCCATCAAAGCGCTCCCGTGTAATAGCCCTCTGCTCCTCCCTCTCACCACAGTCTTTGTGTTCTGCCTTCACATGTCTTGAGCCCTTGAATGCCTGTTTCCTAGCATTCCTTGGAACTCACCTCAGTTGTTGTACTGGACAGTTTTATGTCAACTGGACACAAGCTAAAGTCATCTGAGAGGAGGGAGCCTCAGTGAAGAAAATGCCTCCATGAGATCAGGCTGCAGATAGGACTGTAAGGCATTTTCTTAATTAGTAATTCATGTTGGAGGGCCAGCCCATTGTGGGCACTGCCACCCCTAGGCTGGTGGTCCTGGATTCTCTAAGAAATCAGACTGAGCAAGCCATGAGGAGCAAGCCAGTAAGCAGCACTCCTCCATGGCCTCTGCATCAGCTCCTGCCCCAGGTTCCTGGCCTGTTCTAGTTACTATCCTGAGTCCTTTGATGATGAACAGTGATATGGAAGTATAAGCCAAATAAGCCCTTTCCTTTCCAACTTGCTTTGTAGTCATGGGGTTTCATTGCTGCAGAAGAAACCCTAATTAAGACAGCTGCATAGTCAAAGACTGATAAGCCTTGAGATTTTAAAGATGGAACCCAGAGCCAGGGATATAGGTCAGTGGTAAAGCACTTACCATGGCTCTAATCTCGAGAACTGCAAAAAAACAAAGATGGTGGCTAGTGAGTTGGCTCAGCAGGTGAAGATGGCTGCTGTCAAACCTGATGACCTTGAGTTCAATTTCCCATGAACCCCATAGTGGAAGGAGAGAATAATTCTTGCAAGTTGTCCTCTGACTTTCTCACCTGTGCCCCGGCATGATCCCTCCTTCAGACAAACAAACAAAGAAACAAATACAGAAGTAAATAAGTGAACCAAGATGGAGACACTGGTGACTGTTATTCTGAAAGGAATTCCGATTGTGGCTGGGGCTGGGTCATGGGTTCTTCCAGACAAGAGAAGCTTTGGAAACAATTTGGTCTGCCCCTGAGAAGTCCTTTCTTCACAGTGGGCTGGCAAGGAAGCAATCCTGACTTTTAAAGCTGCCAAGATGTGAGATCCTCTTGATGCTGCCCTTTTACGCACACTGGCACTGGGTTCAGGTGAGGGCTCCTGTTCTTACCACGTTCAGCTCAGGCTTCCTGCTCCCCCAGAGAGAACAACGGCTTCTGTTTCAGGCAGTTCCACATGGATGCAGCTTACCCCTAGCTGCCAGTTTTCTCCCATCTCCATGAGAGGTGTGTAGCACAAGCCCTGAGTCCTGTTGTTGGTATTTACTCTCCATCTGTCCCATCTGGACAGTAAACGCCGCCCTGTCTGTTCACTATAGTGTCTTTACATTTGACTTGCATCATTAACTTTCATTCTAGAAACATCAACTTGATCTTGGAGCCAAGTGTGATCTGGATCTCATTACTTCCTGTGTATGCTTTTATTCTAATGAGCTTTTTTGATATTATTCCATTCTGCCTGTCTATCATCATCCCATCAGGCTGATGGCTGCCTTGTTCAATAGGAACTTGCTTTTGGAGTTTTTGTTTTTTCCCCTTGTCCATTCTGCCTTATCTGTCAAGAATAATTCTTTTATGTTCAACGTGCATGGTAATCCTAAGAGCAAGGCTGTCTGTCTCCAAGCCTGGAAGAAGTCTAGTATAGTGTAAAAGAATCCTTTCCCTATCAACTTATCATTGCTTTCTGGATCAATTATTTATTTACTTGTGTAATTCACATCCACGCTAAAGTATGCGTCAGCATGCGAAAGGGTAGCTCTACACTTGCTCCCTTAAAGGGACAGGGGCTTGCTCTGGTATCAGCTGCCTTCTTCAGGGTGTAATTTAGTTATAGGACTGACCGCGAGAAACCCTTTGGCTGAGAGTTTTGGCTTGCTGATTGCCCTGTTACTGAGCCTCTTAGCTACAGCTGTCTGATTTTGTGTCCACCCCAGTGACGCGCAGTAGGAGCTCTGAGTATGCTGCTGAAGGAAGGGACAGCAGACGTCTGAGGTGAGCCTCAGTGGAGGTGCTTCTCTGGGTGTTCTCCTTCACACTGACTTCTGGGAGCTCTGCTTAGTCCTTTCTAACATAAATGCCCTCCTAAGGAAAGTGCTGATGTTTAGAAAAAGAGGAGGGTTTGTGTGATAATACATCAGGGCAACTGTATCGGAGGCTGCTTGTTTATTTCCTGGCTACTTAGACTCCCAAAATAATCACACAGAAACTGTATTAATTAAATCACTGCTTGGCCTATTAGCTCTAGCTTCCTATTGGCTAGCTCTTACATCTTAAATTAACCAATTTTTATCATTTTATATTTTACCACAAGTCTTGTGGTTTATCAGCAAGGTTTTGGTGTGTATCTCCTGCAGCGGCTCCATGGTGACTCCCTGACTCCGCCTACTCTCTCTCTACATCTCTGGATTTTCTACCTGGCTGTGCTCTGTTAAGCCATTGACTGAAAGCAGCTTTATTCATTAGCCAATAAAAACAACACATGTACAGAAGGACTTCCCACAACAGACAACTCTCACTTTAATTTCTCCCTTAGTCGGTCCAGGAAGCTCGCGATGGGAGGGGTAGTCCTAGAAGAAGCAGGAACACCAGTATCACAGGCAGGAGTGGGGACCTGGGGGCAGGTGTTGAACTCCTGGGGTTGCTGAGTAACCATTGTAGAGCCTGAGAAAGAAGCTGGCAATCCAGGGTGATTGTGATATTAGAGGAGGGGTTCCCGATGAATAGTGAGCTTGTAGTTGGCTAGAAGTAACTCAGGTTTGGGCGATGTGATAGGCCCTGTGTTTTCAGCCCTTCCTGAGCACTGAAGAACACTTCTGCTGTGCGAAATCCTTATGATGGCGTTTGGGTAGGAATGACAGGGAACAATAACTTTTGGTGTCATCTTTAAAAATTTATTTATTTTTTTGCTTTGTTGAGACAGAGTCTTGCTGTGTAGCCCTGTCTGGCCTGGACCTCTCTGTGTAGACCGATTTGGGTTGAAACTACACTGCCTCGGCAGTGTAGTCTTTTTGGTGCTGGGGATCAAACCAGTGCTTCCTTACATCCTGAGTAATTTACTTTTTATGATCTAGGTTTGCTGTGTAGCCCAGGCTGACCACAACTCCTTGTTTTTTTTGCCTTCTTAATCTCTTGAGCCTTCTCGGATAGTCTTTAGTATGATATAAAAATAAATCTCTTAAAACCATGAAAATAGAACATGTTCTCTACAGGATTTTTACAGGAAAAGCAAATGTCTATAAATTTGACTTATCAACTATGAATTATTCTTTCATCCATTAACAGTTCATCGTACAGTGTCTGTCAATTAGGAAGACTTTGCATCAGGTGCTTGTGGCTGAGTGGCACATCTTTAAACATGGCTTACCTAACCTCAGTACAGTTGGGCTGGGAGTGTAAACTAAAGTTGAGAGAATAATCAGGAAAGGTTTTTATTAAAATATCTTAAATTTTATCAATAAAATTAATTTAACTGCAAGTCTAGTTTTTGGTTCCAGTGACATTTTAATACATGAAATCTGTTATGCAGTGTATTTTAACCTGAAGTTCTTTCTTCTTTTCTCCTTAACCATAGTCAACTTTATGAGCAATGTTATTATACTGCAGACAACTCCTTAGTCCCTCTCTATCAGTAATGGGAATATTTGGGGATAAACCTCTTTAGAGATGGTATCTGGTTTTCATAAATGCGTATTGGTGTAGAGAGGTTATCATTTGCCTCTTTGTAAAACTTGTTATATTATGAACTAAGGTTAACTTCAGGGAAAAACTCATTCAGCTGGATTCATTCACTCCCAGGCTGTTTTCTGTGAGTGTCTCATCACAGTGTCTTTAAGATCCTTTCAACTCTAGGTTTTTCTAGACATAAGAATAAGGGGATGTAATTTATGATGCTAAATATGTATCTTTTACAACTTTCCATATTCTTGAATGTCAATTATCTTTCATACAAAATATTTGTTAGAACTGATTCAGTTGTTTTTTCGAAAATGAAGTCTTTATCCTGCTAGTTTTTCTTTTATGATATTAGAGCTATCATTTTCTGTATACATGAAGAAACGAAGGTTGAGATTGACTAGATGAAATAGATCTCTAGAACAGTTAGGAGACAGACCTAGGTCTTCTGTTCCACATGGTCCTGCCTTCTACTGTATGATGCTGATCTGTCATGCTTGCCTTATACTCTTGGAGAAGATAGCATCGCACTGAGATGCATGCAGTCCTGATGACTTTACTCAGACACAGATGGATTTTATACTGTATGCGTATGTGTTTGAGGTGTTTGTCATAAATGTCAGTAGTACAAGCACCAGTGCATTACTTTAGATTTGCACCTTCTCTGTTTCACTGATAATTAAAGTCTTAGAATTAAGGATTTAAGTGTTTGAGGACTGTAGGAGCAAGCAGGCTGATGTATGCTTGTAAAGGTGAGGTTGACTTTACCAACAGTAAGCAGTTTCTCTGTATTCATGGGTCGTGTGTGTGTGTGTGTGGGGGGGAAGTGGGTGGGGCGAGATCTTGCTGTGTAGTCCAGATGAGCCTCAAAGTTCTCAGCCTTGAGTGATGGGAACAGACATATACCACCTCCGCGCGCGCGCGTGTGTGTGTGTGTGTGTGTGTGTGTGTGTGTGTGTGTGTGTGGTAGAGGGAACAGACATGTCTAGCTTTGGGTGTGTACTAGGGGTGGTGCTCATGGTCCTCCTCCTAGTCCTCTTCTTCCTTTTCCTTCTCCTTACAAGGTCTTACTATGTTGCTCTGGCTGTTCTGAATTCACTACATTGGCTAAGCTGACCCCAAATTCACAGAGATCTGCTTGCCTCTGTCTGTCTAGTGCTGGTAATAAAGGCGTCTGCCAACATGCCTGGTGTGTCTTTTTAATGGATACTGATCCATTGGTTAATTGTTCCTTCTACTTTGGCCTTACATAGTTGCGGCTGAAGGGTAAGTGGGTAGAATACATTAGGTTGGGCTGAAGTGTGTCTAGGAGTGTCAGATTAATGTCATTGCTTATAACTGTGCCAGAGATGAAGCATGAGATAATTTTGTTGATTACCACATTTCTTCTTGACCTAGTTAGATTCATGTTAGGCAGTCTGTAGCTATTTTAGGATGTTATACTACATCTACATAGCACTTTCCAATTTGTATTTACATATTTGCTTCTCATAAACCTGTTGAGTGAGATGACATAGTTGTTTTTGTATTATATGACGAAACCAAGCTAGGAGGTAGTGTAATATGTGGTTAAAATACATGTTACATTTACAGGAATTATATGAATCAGACTATAAGACTAGCTCTACCAAGTTTTGTTTTTTGTTTTTTGAGACACAGGGTCTCATGTAACCCAGGCAAACTTGCTGTGTAGTTAAGGCCCACCTTGGCTCCTTGATTCTCCTGGCTCCACCTCCTTAGTGCTGGGGGTTACAGGTGCACGTCACTCTCCCCAGCCCAGCTTCACCAGTTACTAGCAGAGTACCCTTGTAGCAGTTTTGTCTAAGTTCTTTGTGCATACGTGTGCATGCGTGTGCCATGGCACATATGTGAAAAAGAAGACAACTCGTAAGAGTCAATTGTTTTCACCATCTTGGTCCTGTGAATGGAATTCTGGCTTGGTGCAAGCATTTTACTTGTTGAGACTTCTTGCTGGCTTATAACTTGTTTATTTTTTAATGCAGATGTACCACGTGTGTGTCTGATGTACATAGAGGCCAGAAGAATGCAACAGATTCACTGGGACTGGAGTTATGGATGGTAGAAAGCCACCATGTGGTGCTGGGAACCAAATTCAGGTCGTCTGCAAGAGCAATAAGTGCTCTTTACTGCTGAGCCTTATCTGTAGCTGTACCCTACCCATTTTTAAAAGAAGAGTCTGTCATTGGAACTAGGACTTGCTTATTAGTCTAGTCTGGTTGATCAGTGGACTTCCTGGATCTGCTTGTTTCTGCTTCCCCAGTGCTGAGATTATAAGCACCGGCCACCAGGCCCAGCTCTGCCACCAGACCCAGTTCTGCCACCATGCCCAGTTCTACCATCATGGTCAGTTCTGCCACCAGGCCCAGTTCTGCCACCATGCCCAGCTCTGCCACCAGACCCAGTTCTGTCACCATGCCTAACTTTCATGTTTGAAAGGTTGGCATTGTACAAACTGAGCTGTCACTCCAATCCTGGGATTGTTGGGCACTTTAAACAATAGTGAAGGATAAAGTGTATTTTAAATGGTGGAAACAGGGTCTTGTGAAATGGCTCAGCAGTTAAGAGCACTGGGTACTCTTCCTTAAAACCAGGGTTTGGTTCCCAGCACCCATGTAGTGGCTCACAGCCATTTGTAATTGTAGTTCCAGGGGATCTGACACTCTCATCTGACTTCCACAAGCACAGAGCATGTATGTCGTGCACAGACACACATGCAAGGCAAACACTCATATACATAAAAACAGTGGAATCATGTAACGGACACCCAATAAGAATCTGGCAGTATTAACATCTTAAGAGATCATCACTCATTTTGTTAACTCAACAAAAAGTCACAACTCCTATGTGCTAGGCATCAGAAGCACACAGTGGTCTTGCATCTGAGCTGAGGCGTTTGAGACTGTACTCATTGGTGTTGTGTGATATGATGGCATGCACTATACATAGTGCACATGTGTGTTCAAAAACATGGCTGCAAGTAACATGGTAAGCACTGCCCCAAACACCTAAGATTTGTTAAGTGTTTGATTTTGGACTGAGTTTTGATCACTGCACACTCAAACCCTGTTGCTCCCCCCTCCCCCCGCCTCTACATTTAGTTGTGTCTCCCTGAGAGATTGTGAACTGCAGTTCAAGAAGCTGCATTTTAGTGGCAGAAATGGTAATTGAGTTGCTAAGAATTTCGTAGAGTGGAGAAGGATGCTGACAATCAAGACATTTCACAAGAAGTGGCATTTGGTCTGAGACCCGAGTGACTGACTATATAACTACATGAAGATTTGAGGGAGCGGGGAAGGCTGGTGGCCAGGACCGCCGTCACTGCTGTCTGTTGTGGAGAGGTGTGGAGACCAGATGGTGTGGGGCTTGTAGGCTATCGCAGAAAGCTGGCTTTCTTCTTCATGATCATTTTGAACAAGGCAGTAACGTGTTCGAGTTGAACAGACACTAGGCGAGGAGCAGTGACGGAAACACATGCATAGAAGGCATGTCTCTCTTGATGTCATGTAGAACCTTCTGTGTGTCGCAGGTCATCAATTAGCACAAGACTCAACACTCCTGCTTATCTGCGAGTGCTCTATTCTGATAATTGGTGATGCTTATCACGTGTTCTCAACAGTCATGTATGAAATAACTTATGGTGCTTCCTATCTGTGCGCGAATCTGTTTGTTCTAACTGCATAAAGTGGCCTCAGGTAGGGAGGTAAACAGAGAGTATCTGAGCCTTGGTTACAAACTAGGGATTAGGTAGTAGGGAGTGAAAGGAGAAAGCAAGGTCCATTAGTCCGTGAAGATGGGTCACAGTGGACACCATGGCTCCTCCTAGCTGTTCAGGGCCAGTGAGGCTGGACCATGTACATCTCTCCTTGTCCTGCTGCTGTTTCCTCTGTCTGAGTCCTTCTCATTTCCCCCGAGGGTGGAAGGGACAGTGATACCTGTGAGTTCTCTCTGCAAGGGCTCTAGCTCCTCAGAATCACCCTGCAAGTTTAGATATTAGAATTGATCAATTTGTCTTGCAATAATATGTATGATTATTACAGTAACAAGAATTTATTGAGTGCTTACTAAGAACTAGTTCCAAGCTCTTGTACCCCATTATTCTCTTATCCGTTCCCATTTAACAGTAAAGAAAACGAGTTGCAGAGAGGTTAATGAATCTCCTGTAGGCCTGACAGTTGGTCAGTGATAGCAGCCTCCAAACCATGTTTAGCCATCCATTAGAGGCCATGTTCTTAATTGTTTCTTCACAATCATATGTTCAGTAATTTTTATTGGTTACTTACTGTTGTGATAAGGAGGAATGGTGCCCTTCCTTGTGGAGAACAGAGCCTGTCTGATGGAGTAGCAACTGACTTATTTAGGAAATATCAGCCAGGAATGCTGGCATGCTCCAGCTTTAATCCTAGAACTGGGGAGGTGGGTGAGGGAAGATCAGGAGCTCAGGGTCTTCCTGGGCCACAGAGTGAGTTTGTAGACGGTCTGGGTTACGTGAGGACGTGAGACTGTCTTACAGTGAATGATGATGATGATGATGGTTGGTGAGATGGTTTAGCAGGAGAAAGAAAGCAAGATGAAATGAGTTGGGTCCCTAGAAGTCCAGAACTGACTGGAACTTTGTCCTCTGACTTCCACATGCCTGCTATCCCATGCCTGTTCCCACAATCACACATATACAACAACAGTAAGTAAAATTTTTAAAATTACTCATTTCTATTTTATGTATGAGTGCTTTGCTTGCATGTATAGTAGGTGTGTGGCACATGCGCTGGGTACCCACGGAGACTAGAAGAGGATACTTGATCCCCTGAGACTGGAGTTATGGATGGTTATAAACTGCCAGAGTTTCTGGGAATTGAACCTCTTGCAAGAACGTTCAGTGCTCTTAACAGACCCATAACTCTAGCCCCATAAAATATTTTCAAATCAATAAATAGAAGAACTATAGAAGTAAATGCTGTAGCAGCATACTGTTTGCTATATGTACTTCATAACATACATGTACTGTATGTTCTGAAGAGTTGTCTGTAGGCCATAGAATTGAAATGCATTGAAGAAGCTTGCTTATCGAGCAAGGAGCTGTACCTTTCTTTAAAATAAGTGTCTTGTCTATTGTAGTAGGGCCTTTAAGATGACAAACTGTGCATACCTCTTCAGTTTTGTTTTGTTTTTATTAAACAGTAGTAACTCTATAAATCAAGAAAACTTTTACCCTGATATTTTTAATACTAATTTCAGGTTTTCTTTTGTCTGTGTGCATATAATTTGTAAATGGTTGTGAGATAGCAGCTCATTTCCCCTTTAGCATTGTTTAAGATTACAGACTTTAGAGTTGAGCAGTCTCCAGTGAAGAGGAAAGATTGGGCCAGGCAAAGGTTACAGGCATTAATAATTGATTGGGCGATGCTTACCAGGCAGCACACGTCAGTTTCGGATCTGGCCTTGGAAGGAGCAGCTGTGTATTTGGACGTTGTTGGAAAGTTCATCTTCCCAGACAGTCTGTCAGGCTTCCAAGAAAGCCAGAGGGAAATGGAAAAATACAGTGATTAAAGGCTCCTATGCACCTAGCAAGCTGGTGGGGCTCTGAGAGAAGAGGAAGCGTGGTCCCTCATAGCGTGTTTTAATTGTGGTTAAACTTTAACAATAGGCAGTGCCACACAGTTTATCAGAATTATCAGCAGTTTGGTCTTTTCAATGGCTTTATGTTTAATAATTTATTCAGGGGGTAAGAACAAAATACTTGAAAAATGCTATTTTCGTGCTAAAGCTGTTATTCGGTATGTAAATTTAGTTTAACTATAGGTGGTCTTAAAGTTTCAAACGGATCTATTGTACACTGGCCATAAAGTATTCAAATGCTTTCATAATATAAAACCCACAGGATGAAATCCCATATTCAGGACTGTATGGCATTCTGCTTCTTCTCTTCGGGCTCTGGGGGTCGAACTCAGGTGGTCGGACTTGGTGGCTGGTGCCTTTGTCTGATGAGCCATTTTTCCTGGTTCTAATTCCAATTTTTCTCTTGGACCTTTGGATGTGACAAGATAACTTCAGTGAAAAACAGGAAGAAAGTGGAAATCCTGTTAATTCTATACAACACCAGTAGAAGGGGTTTTGTTGTTGTTGTGTGTGTGTGTGCGTGCGTGCGTGCATGTGTGTGTGTATGTGTGTGTGTGTGTGTGGTGTTAGGGATAAAATCCATCGCCTCATGCATGCCAGGCAATGTTCTACACATCTGCAGACTTCAGAGCAATTGTAGCACTCCAAACAAATGTAGTAATTGTGGATGTGGGCTCTGGAAGACAGCTGAGTCATATTCAGTGAGTCTCTCCTGCCATTTTCATTTCCTTTGTGTTTGCATATAAAAATGCTTGGGTGGGGCATGGGGTTGGCCTGTATGTTTTGGGGAGCTCCAGTTGATTGATCACTATCATATTCTTAGTACTGGATTTTTTGGGTGCATGCGTAGAGCTGCCTTGCAGTGTGAGGTATTAATCTGACCTGGGTGTTTACCCTACAGAAAGGCCCCTCACTTTTGCTGTTGCCACTTACCAGTGCCTACAGACCACTCTCTCCCTCAGACCTAGGTTCCATTTAACTACAATCACTTGCCATTTTTTTTTCTCTAAACTGATCTGCTGTGATAACTGACTAGCTTTTCCCCACCATGAATATGTGTGAGTGTGCACACCTACGCTTGGACATAGCGGCCAGAGGAGGATGTCAGGTGCCCTGCTCTGTCGCTCTCCACCTTGTTTCCCTGAGACAGGGTCTCTCATGGAACCCGGGGTCCCAGTGGTTCTCTTGTCCCTGTTTCTTCTACCTCAAGGCTGGGTTTGCAGATATGCATGTGGCCCTAGCTGGCTATTTGCATGGATCCGAAGGATTTGAATGCAGGTTCTCATGCCTGCACAACCACCCCAATTCCTGACTAGATAGTCAGGAATGTAAGTGACTAATAGCATTGAGAACATGTCTTAGATTGTGACTGTCTTGGCATCCTGGTAGGGTTATTTATCAGTGGTGAAATCTCTCAATGCCTTGGTTTCCCTATGCAAAAAAGGATACCGATAAAGTTATTCCAAGGATTAAAGGAATTGGTATTTGCAAAGCACCACCTGCCTTATGGTAAAGCATAATACAAGCCAGATTTTTTTCTAATAATAAAAGTAATACATGGTTAAATATGTATAGAATTCAAAAAATTGTTATCAAGAATTGGAATGAATGAATGGTTGGTTGCTTTTGTGAGGGTGACAGGAGTGCAGGGAGGCATGATCTTAGAAGTAAGACTGTAATTTCTGAACCTCTAACTCAGTTGTTTTTTTCATCAGGATGGTTTGCTTAGAAAAAAAAATCTTTTAAAATTCCTAGATCATTCCTCTGCCACATTTGATCCATTTGGTGAGCGAATCTTCAGAGGATTGGCTGTGCCTCCTCTTCCTAACTAGCTCTGTAGCCCCTTGGAGAATTATTTAATCTTTGTGATCCACTCCTGTCTTGCCAGTGAAATATAGTTACTATTCCTTGTTTTGCAGGATTGCTGCAAAGACTTAATGACAACCGCATATGCAAAGCTGGTGGCTGTTTGCCTGACCTTTTGGGGTATTTTTTGGGGGGATATCTTGTTGGTTCTCTTTAAGCTCTGACAACTTTGGAATTAGATTCATTCTTTTCCCCTTTTGAGTTGCCTGGTTGTGTGGGTAGGGAAATCCAGGAGCTTTACAGGGCTTACCTCAAATCTCTGAAAAGCCAAAAGTGAGCAAAGTGAGCATCTCTGCTGGACTTGGTCACAGGCATGCCTGCCCATAGCAACCTCAGCCCATGGGAGTTGAGGCAGGAGGACTTCTCAGAAAACTAAAGAATAAACAAACAAACAAACAAACAAACAAACAAATAAATCAAAGCAAAGGAGAGTGAGTAGATTGATTCCACTTTCTCACTTCACACCAAGTTTAGAAGCTGCTAATGATATCTATTGTGCTCACAAGCTGTGGTATTGACATGATTTTGTCATTTTACTGTGTATGCATAGGAAGGTATAAAACCTATGTATGTACAGGGATATATAAAAACATATATATGTATATATATATATTTTCAAAAATGATTATGAGCATCTTTATCAAGAAAACACTGTGGGGCTGGAGAGATGGTTCAGACGTTATGGGCCTGAACTGTCTTTGACAAGAACCACAAGTGCACAAATAGTTCTGAGACAGTGCTTGGGACACAACCAGCACCTAATAAAAGTTTCCGAGCTCTGTGCTGGGGTACAGGACAGTGGTTTGAGATTAACAGAAGAGTTTACCTTGGAATTTGTCCTAGACCTACTTCAATTACTTGTACTCATGTAAACCCCTTTGAAAATAACCAGCCCTCTCCACCCTCCTGGAGGGGAGAGCAGTGTAGCTGTTTCAAACAAGCTCATTAATATTTGCCCTGAGCCCTGTAAGGTGTAATATTCCTTTTGAAATTTTAAGCAACACATGCTGTTATGAAGAAACAGCAAGATAAAGCTTTATGGGTTTCTGCAGTCTCTTTTCCTGCAGTTCCCTGTGCTACTAGTTTAGCCTTGCAAACAGCCTCGTTACTACAGGCGTGATGTCTTTACTTTCAAGGGTCTGGCCAGTTATTAATTAAGCTGTGATTGTGGCTAAGACGGACCCGTTATGAGCGCGAAACCTGTGCTGCCTCCCACATCCGCCCCAGCTGAGGAAGCGGTGCTCTGACTTGCCTTAGGGAATCTGCCTGTATCTTGTCCAAAGTCAATCTGTTCCTAGGAATTTTGATCATAGCTTCCAATCTTGAGACAGATTTTTATGACCCTTAGCAGCAGAGCTCTCTATGTGCTATTTGCTAGGAGGTTTTACTGCTATGTTCATGTGTTTTTAAAGATTTGATCATGCACCTTGATTGGTTTCACTAACATTGGTGTCAGTTTTCTTTACAAAATTTTTATTTCGTGTGAGTGCATGTGTGTGTGTGTGTGTGCATGTGCTTATACTCATGGAATCCAGAAGGTGGGTTAGATTCCTTGAAACTGGAGGCATTTGAGAACCACCCAGTGTGGGTGCTGGATTGTAAATCTAGTCCTTTGATAGAGCACTAACTGCTCTTAACCTCTGAGCCATCTCTCCCGCCTGCTAAAGTTAATTTTTGTGATTATTGATTGTATATACCTTTAGTATAAAGGATTAGATTTCTAGATTGCTTATAATACAAGAACGGCATTGGCCTGCCATGCTCCCCCTCATTGGCGCTCCTATTACAAAGACAACGGCTTGTAACTCATTTATTTCTCATGCTTATTTCCTTATTTCTTACCTTTGTACTTTTAAATGAATTTTCAAACTTAGGCTTCTCCGCATAGCCTTCCATGGAAGCTGGAGATTTCACTCTTTTCCGCTCTTTCTCAGTCTCCAAGGTGGGCTGTGTCTGTGTTTGGCTGAATCAGTTAAAAGGCAGGTTAATGTTTACTGAATGAAGCACTCTACTCAAATTCAAGTCTTAACTACACTCAGCATTTGTGTGAATGTTTTAAAATCTTAGCTGCTAAGTTTCCTCAACTGGACAGGTGGAACGGCTTAATGCTATGGTTTGAATTTATTTCCCTAAATTTCATCTAGTAGATTCTTGGTGGTTTTGAGACATGGTCTCTCTAGTATTACATACTAGTTCATGTTATTCTGTTATTGGACCATAAAAAAGCTAAGATACTTAATAGGAAGCATCTAGAGTCTGTCTGGTATAGAGTTCTAAATAAATCCCTATTGTCATCACCACCACCATCTGGTACGTCCTTCTCTCCCACTTCATCCTGTGGGGGAGACTGGCATGACCGTGGTGAGCGGGTCAGCTGCAAACCTTTCCTCCAGGCCTTGCCTGGTAAGCTGATGGTATGGGTAAGAACAGAATTTGGAACCCCTGAGGACGGGCCACTGTGAAAGACAGAAGCCCAGAGGAGTTGGCTAAACCTGACTCAGCTTCTTCCACCAAAGGCACCAGTCAGCAGGTCCTTTGCCCCAGAGTAGTCCCTGAGACTGTGTGGACAGTTCCTGCATTGGCTCAGATGGGAAGTCCCTGACTGGGTCAGAGGCCAGTGACGAGGGAGGTTTCGTGTTACCAATCTCTACTTGCGCAACATCAGGAGAGTTGTTCTGTGGGCTCATATTCATGCTTCCCACAACAACAACGTACTGTGCTGCGTTTTAAAATGTGTGACATCCAAAGCTATAAATGGGAGGTATCTTTTTCAGGAAAATTATCTGTGTTACATCTCTGCTTCTTTCCTTCCAGCAAGTAGTGCCCAAATCCAGCAACGCTTTGAGATTTTTTTTTTTAATTGCTGACTTCTGCTCAAATTTGTTCAAAATAGAGAAATTCTCTGGACATGGTGACCACATCTGTAATTCTAGCATTTGCAGGCAGAAGAGTGGGATCAGCTCAAGTTTAAGGCCACTCTGGTCTACAGAGTGACTTTCAGGCCAGGTTACACAGTGAGACCTTGTCTCAAAACAGAAACAGGGGCTGGAGAGATGGCTCAGTGGTTAAGACCGCTGGTTGCTTTCTCTGAGGACACAGGTTCAATGCCCAGCACTCATGGGGCAGCTCACAGCTGTCTGTAACTCTAGTTCTGATGCCCTTTTCTAGTTTCTGTGGGTACCAGGCATGGACATGGCATATAGACAATACACAAAGACAAAATAACTATATACATCAAATAAATAAGGAAGTAATTAAAACCAGAACACCCACCTCAAAAAAACCAAACCAAAACAAAAAACCAAACTTAGCCAAACAATAAAAAGCACTCAAAATACAGAAATTTATAAAATTCTCCATGATTTAAAAAAACTTTAAAGGGCTAAAGAGATAGCATTGTGGTTAAGAGCATTTATTGCTTTCGCAGAGGACTTGGGTTCAGTTCCTGACACCCACTTGGTGGCTTGCAACCATCTGTAACTCCAGTTCCAGAGAATCTAACGCCTTCTTCTGGCTACTGTAGGCATTTGCATACACATGGTGCACAGGCATGCATTCAGGCAAAACATCTGCACTTATAAAAATTTTTAAAAATTAAAAAGACAAATTTTCAAACTGTGTGTGTGTGTGTGTGTGTGTGTGTGTGTGTGTGTAGCTTCAGCTATTATTCCTTAGGACTTTTTTTTTCTTTTTTGAGCCTGCAGCTCACCTACTAGACCAGGCTGGGTGGCCAGTGAGCCCCAGGGAATCATTTGTGTCCACCCCACCCGCCTTTTCCACATTGGTCTGGGGATCCAACACTGGTTCTTGACCAACTAAAGATCTCTTTAGCATTAAAATTATTTTATTTATGTACGTGTTTATGTTCTCTCTGTGTCCATATGTCTATCTGTCTGTCTGTCTGTCTGTGTGTCTCTGGGCTCACGGCAACTAGACAGAGGAGGATATCCATTGTTGGCCCTTTGTCTATAGTGCTCTGCTGTATTCCTCTGAGACAGTCTTTCACTGAACCTGTGGCTAGGCTGGCAGCCAGCCGCAGACAGTTGATCCTCGTGTCTCTGCCCTGTTGCCCCCTGCCCCACTTCGTGCCCCCCATTTTGCCTGTTCTACTGGGGTTACAGGTGTGCATGGCATTCCTGGCTTTCTATGCACGGTGGGGATTTGAGTCAAGTCCTCATGCTTGAGCAGCGAGGGCCCTTACTCACCGAGCCTGCTCCCAGCACCTAGGAATGTTGCTCTGAGCTACAGTTTTAGAAATAGACATCTGCTTTATATTCAGGATACTGAGTAACTTGCTTTTATTTTCGGACGAATCACCATTTTTCCTTTACTCCATCCCTGGATCTGTTTGTTTTCTTTGTTCTTAGACTCCGCCTCTCACCGCCCATTGTCACTCTCCCAGACCCTTTATTGTCACATCTGTACATCTGTATCTGTTTCTGTCTAGTGAATTTCAAACCTGTTGATCTCTTACACCCACCATGCCCATCCTCTTGGTACCTTACAGCTTCTGAATTTGGGTCATTGTCACTTATCACTTGATGTAGTCTTCTGATTTCTTCCCAGTTTTCCATATGAATAGTCTTTTCTCCGAAGCCAGAGTGTGTTTCTAAAATACCATTTGATTGTGCCGTCCCCAGGCTAACCAAGCATGACTTTGCTGTCATTCTGACCACATTGTTAGGGAACTCAGAGCAGGGAGGGCCTGACTTCTCCTGTCCTCCCACATCTGCCTGCGCCCCTCCCTAAGCCCCATAGCGCAGTTACCACACTGCTCACTGCCCTCTTCCTGTTTGCTTTTCTTGAATAGAGCTGCAAGAGGTCAGTTTCTTAAGACCCCAGTGCCCGGCGAGTCTGGGCTCAAATGGCTCAGGCATGACCAGTACTCTGCATTCCCTTCCCAGTTACAACTGTCCATCGACTTTACCGAATTCTAGAATGATTGGTTTTTCACCTTTGAAGTTTATTTATGCATTTAATCAGTTTTAGCCTTCTGTTTATTGTGGGCTTGGGGGGTCTAATTTTGCCAATCATGATATCATTTTTATTCTTAGTTTTTGTCCCTCCATAGAATACCCCTCTTTGTGGGTAAAGATTGGCATTCATGATATCCCCTCCATTTTCTGAGACCTGGCCAAGTACTGGCACACATGCTACAGTCCCTCTGTACTTGCTGAGTGAGTGAATGTGCGGGCTAAAAATCTGGCAAGTGGAATTTTTGTTATTTTTTAGCTCTTTTCTTTAGCTCTATTCCATCCAACATTTTTTATTCGACACAATTTAGAACATTTCATCATTATATATGATTTTATTTTGTAATTCACAAAGCAGAACAGGCTATATTGAAAAGTTCAAGGAAAACTTAGGTGGAATCAAGACTGCTTCATTGTATTTAAATTTCCAATGGTTGATACCTTGCTGAAAGTGTTTTCAGTTTTATGTGCAAGAATGTGTGTGTGTCTATCCTGAGTGAGGTAAGCCAGACCCAAAAAGAAGAACATGGGATGTACTCACTCATATTTGGTTTCTAGCTATAAACAAAGGACATTGAGCCTATAATTAGTGGTCCTAGAGAAGCTAAATAAGGAGAACCCAAAGAAAAACATATAGGCATCCTCCTGAATATTAACCTTCATCAGGCGATGAAAGGAGACAGAGACAGAGACCCACATTGGAGCACCGGACAGAAATCTCAAGGTCCAAATCAGGAGCAGAAGGAGAGAGAGCACGAGCAAGGAACTCAGGACCGCAAGGGGTGCACCCACACACTGAGACAATGGGGATGTTCTACTGGGAACTCACCAAGGCCAGCTGGCCTGGGTCTGGAAAAGCCTGGGATAAAACTGGACTCTCTGAACATAGCGGACAATGAGGACTACTGAGAACTCAAGAACAATTGCAATGGGTTTCTGATCCTACTGTATGCACTGGCTTTGTGGGAGCCTAGGCAGTTTGGATGCTCAACTTGCTAGACCTGGATGGAGGTGGGGGTTCCTTGGACTTCCCACAGGACAGGGAACCCTGATTGCTTTTTGGGCTGAGGGGGGGGGACTTAATTGGGGGAGGGGGAGGGAAATGGGAGGCGGTGGCGGGGAAGAGACAGAAATCTTTAATAAATAAATAAATTTTTTTAAAAAGAATGTGTGTGTGTGTGTGTGTGTGTGTGTGTGCACGAGCGTGCGTGCGTGTGTGTCTTTGTAGGGCAAGTTATTTTAGGGAAGAGGAGCATTGTACTGTGGACAAAGGAAATAATTTAGATTCAGCCCTCTTTGAGAAAGATAAAGAGGTGAGGCAATGAGTATCCAGTACTAACTTCACTTTCAAAGAGTAAAGAGTTAGTTACTTTTTGTGTGTACGTAAGGATGTGAAGAATAACAGAGAGATACATTCAAGGTGTAGTGTCCCATTAAGAAATTTAGATTTGGAGAGACAAGTCTTCAGACCCCACTGCACTACCTCCCCACCACTGTGTATGTGTGCGTGTGTGCGCGTGCATGTGTGTGTGCATGTGTGTAGCCAGGGGCACGGATGGTAAGTGCTGGAGAAGGTGAACTCTGAGGCAGTTTAGTAGAATGTTCTTGGAGTAAGCTGGCTCTGATGTCCCTTCACAGAAAGGTGCCGTAAGAAGCACCTAATTGTTGGGTCCTAAATAGCTGGTTGAAAAAGCTACTAAGTCAATCTCCCACATTTAAGGAAAGCAACCTCTCTTTTTAAAAAAAAAATTAATTACATTTTTATTTATTCATTAGTGTGTGTGCGCACATGAGACCTGGATGAGCTGTGGTGTGCGTGTGCGGGTCAGAGGACCAACCTGCAGGGGTTGTGGGGGTCAGGCTTGGCAGCAGGTTCCTTTGACCCACTGAGCCATCTCATTGGCTCAGAAGCTGTTTCTCTTGCTTTTGAGAATTTAAAAAATATGTCTTAGCTTCTAAAACCTTGACAAAACAGGTGACATTTGGGTGAAGGACAACTGGCCGTCTCTTCACTGTTTGGGAGGACATTTTTCAATACCTTGTGTAAAAACTCAGTTGAAAATTTTTCGTTAACCACTTTCCCACTCTTGGCCATCAGTCCCGTTGTGATGCTTTCAAAGATTAAAGCACTATATTAAAGGATTACGTGCGTGTTTGTTTGTTCTGCTTTATAGTTGTCAGCGTGGGTGTGCTGACCAGAACTTACAAAGGCAGCGCGGGTGTTTATAGGGTGATGCTCAGGGCAGGGCTTCCGTCTACATCGGTGAGCACACTTAGGCAAATCGCTGCTTGGTGAGCTGGGGTTGCTGAAGACTGAGCGTAGAGCCCTCGAGGTGTCTGCCACGTGGCAAGAGCTCACCTAATGCTGGTCTCTGCTTTCCTTACAGAGGCAGAGCTGTGTGCCCTGAGTGTGTGTCACTATCGTGGCTTTCAGGCTTGATCTAGATGCCGATGGTCTCAGGGTGGTGGTTCCTGCAGTCACCACGGGACGAGGAAGTGCACAGGAGTACAGGAGAGTGATTTTTCCTTACAGTTGAGAATTTAGTCTTAGAGTCTTCTGAAGAAATGATTGATCTTCAGGTGAAGACCAATTAGTTATTTTATGTTTTGAAGAATATTTTCAGTGCTTTATAAGGACTTGGTAAATTTTCATATTTCCTACTTATTATAAGGCCAACAGTCAGTACTTCTAAAACTAAATATCTGTAGTAATAAGACTATATGTGTATTATTCTATGTTGCCTCATTCTACAGGGATTTGATGTGGTTTTCAGCATCAGAAAACACAACCTAAAACAGTGAAAAATAAGATCTGGAATGTGATGTTCAGACCAGGTGGAAGTAACCTTTATTATAGACGACCATAGCCATGTGGTTATTGTAAAGCAATGACAACAAAAACAAAATGACAACTAGGAAGTGGGCAGAGGCGCACTGAAGGACTAACAGTTTGAAATGGCTGCATGTAGTGACGAGCTGTGGGCAGGCCTGCTTTTCATCCCGCCCGGCTCCCACATGGTTAACTTTACACCCGAAATAACAACACACAAATTGTATTCTTTTAAACACTGCTTGGCCTGTTAGTTCTAGCTTCTTATTGGCTAATTCTCACATCTTGATTAACCCATTTCTATTAATGTGTGTAGCACCACCGGGAAGGATTCTTAACCTGCATCCATTTTGGAGAGAAGAGCTATAGCGTCTGCCTCACTGCCTTCTTCCTCCCAGCATTCTGTTCTGTCTTTTCCGCCTACCTAATTTTCTGTCCTATCAAGGGGCCAAGGCAGTTTCTTTATTAACCAATGAAAGAAACCCATAGACAGATGACCCTCCTCCATCAGCTGCAGGCTGCACTTTACTTCCATTTCTCAAGGGAAGAAACTCAGCAGCTGCTCTAATGCCTGTCAGTGCCTGCAGAGCATCTCAGCAGTTCTGTGAGGGCCCAGGATCCTAGGATCTGGGTGCATAGGTTTCCTGTCTGGCCTACAGTAAGGGAACCATGCTGGAAAAACATGAACAGCTTAAAAAATTGTTTTGCATTTTTTTCAGTTTTTAAATCAGATTTACATATTTTATTTTATACAAAAGTGTCAAATATGCATGTATTTAGGTATATCACATGAGTGCTGGGTTCCCAGGAAGGTCAGAAGAGGGCATATGGGTCCCTGGAACTGAAGGTACAGATAATTGTGAGTCACCTACCTTGTGAGTGCTGGGAATTGATTTGACCAGTATTACTTTGAAGTTCACTTCTTACAGAGTCTTGATATTATGGACAAAACAGTATAGTTATTATCTCTACACCTTAGTCATATTTTACTTTTATAATTCCTTCCCATCTCCTGCCTCCTATCCCTCCTTCATCTTTTACTTTAATTTTCTTTTCCGGGGGAGGGGGAGGGAAATGGGAGGCGGTGGCGGGGAGGAGGCTGAAATCTTTAATAAATAAATAAATTAATTTTAAAAAAACTTTCTTTCCCCTTCCTCCCCCTCCACCCCCTTTGACAAGGCCTTGCTGTATAGGTCTGGACTGGCATCAAATTTGCTGAGACCCAGTCTGGTCCTTGAATCTACAAGCCTCTGCCTCAGCCTCCTGATTTCTGGGTCACACGCATATACCACCACACCTAGTGATACTTTCCTAACTTCTGAGATGAAAAGCATATTTCTGAATTTTCACTGTTGGAATGAAAGGTTTCAACAAAGACAGGCTGAAGCCTAGACAAGTCCTGCGATGATGGAATTGGAGACACCAATATTAGTTCAAGGGTGACTTAATGTATATCCTGATGGTTACAGACACAGAAGCTTGGTATAGTGCTGCATGCCTATAGTTCCAGCTGCTTGGGAAACTGGATTATGAGTTTGAGGCCAATCTAGGCTACATAGAACCCTGCCGTTAAGAAACAAACAACCGCCACCCAATTTTGTAAGTGGGGGCTTATGTCAAAGAGTGACAGAGCCAAATGAAAGAACCCCCACAGAGCTTCCGGTAGTCAATAAGCTTTGAATATGATCAAAATAGTATAATAACTGTTTGCGAGCCCTGTTGTGTCTGTAGAAGTGGATGTGGGTGAACACATTGATCTCTCACGTAGAGGAATTCCAAACAGCTTATGTAGGCAGACAGTTTGTTTCCAAGGTGAAGCTTAATTCTCATTCCTGCAGGGTGAGCTGTACTTAGTGGCTTCCTTCCAAGAGCGCAGTATAAGAAGGGGAAGGAAGGCAACTTCACAGTGAGGATCCTGGAGACACCACTGAGCAAGGTGGGCAAAGGTGATAAGTCACGTTGGCTATGCGGCCTTGACGTGGCCTTGATGTGATTTGATAATGTACCAGTTTATGACCGTGCTGTTCCTTTGGGGCACTCACAGCTGCACAGCAGCCACATCCAGGGACGTCCTATCATATTCCTGAGAAATACTCAGGGCTGCACACTGTCACGAGTCAGGGAGCCTAAGCAGGCACGTCTGGAGCAAGAATCTAGAGAAATGTGAATAAAGGGCACAGTACCAACGTCGTCGGTTCCTTCATGTGTCAAGGAGAAGGACAGACTATCTGAGCCTGGAAACAAGGTGGGGGACTGTGACAATTCAACAATGACAAAAATAAAATGATAGGATGGAACCAGTAGAAATTCCAAGATATATACAATACCGAAAAGACCAAATTTATGGGTTATAGAAGCATAGAGAAGAAAAATCTCACACCAAAGGGAGAGAAAACATTTTCAAGAGGACTGCAACAAAATTTCCTGGAGATGGGAAAACGGATACAGGAGGCAGTAAGTATAGCTACAATATCAATTAAACAGAACAAAGGCTGAAAGTGGCGAGAGAGAAATGCTAAGTTACAGCAGGCAGGCCCATCAGAGTAAGCTGGGGATAAAACAGAACCTTTAAAGCTAGAAGGGCTTGGAGTAATGTAGATCAGATTCTGAAAGATAACAGCTGCCAGTTCCTAATACCATGCCCAGCAAAGCCGCATGTGGTAACGGAAGGAAAAATAAAATCTTTTCATTTTAATAGACTAAAATTAGACTAAAGTTTCAGGAGTGACTATTCCATGTGATAGGTGCTCAGGGGTTGGGGCGAAGCTTTAAAATAGTACTGAAAACTCAGAATCCTGGGAAGGATTTGTGTTAGAAAGAACAGTTTGTGAGGCTCCTTCAGAACTCTATGTTGTGCCTTCTTCCCCCATGCGTGGAAGAAGCACAAGGGACATGCCCTTACATTTGATGTCCAGCAGAGAGTCTCTAGAGTGAAGAGTACTTCTGTCTATGGGGGTGGGGCACAGAGGACTGAGACAGCCCTGGAAACTAGGAGGGGCTGGAGAGAGGCCTTCGTGGTTAAGAGCACAGACTGCTCTTCCAGAGGACGCAAGTTTGAGCCACAAGGCAGCTCACAGCTCCGGCAAGGGGAGAGCTATACAGGAGGTGGCTGGTGTGGGATTGGAAAGGATTTGTGAGTGCTTCCTACAGATCAGAGAAGGCTGAGTAGGTGAGAGGTAGCTCCTTAGCTGTTCTGCCTCCAGCCCAAATAGATTGCCTGGAGGGACGGCAAGGTTCCTGTAGGCTTGTGAATGACAGCCAGAAGCTGTCAGTAGTGACATGGCTAAGAGGAGCTCAGATTAGAGTTCCGAAGAACCCGCATCCTTCCCAGTCAGCATCCACTATCCTTTGGTAGTACCATTGAAGGCATAATGTCCTTGCTTTCCTTCCCCCAGCCTCCTCTCCCATACCCACCTTGGAGAGAACTAATAGCAAGGGATGGGGAGAGCTGGGAAGCAGCTGATCCCAAGTCTTTCCTGTCCATCCCTGAGTCTAGAACATATTCAGTTACTAAATGAAGACTGGAATGTTAGCTGGAGTGACTGCAGGCTTCCTGTTATTTAGCACAGTCAAAAAAGGCCACTCAGATCTGCTAAAGTGCCCATCGATGGCAGAGGAAACTGTTCCCTCCACAGAGGAATGTTGAGAGAATAATCAAGAAACTGTATATGATTATACCTTGCTCTTGGTGCAATTTAATAAATGTGCAAGCCTGAAAGTTATCATGTTTGGCATAGATATAAGAACACTCATTATTTTAGCAGAATTATGACTATTACGACTATTTAATACTTATTTTTAAGTTTTTGGGTTTTTTGTATGTATTCTTACAGAATCTGCAGGAAGGTGTGATTTCTAATTTTCAAGATTTTTTTCTTGTAAAAGATAGTATATTTATTTTATTTTATTTTTTTTTGATAGGTATTCTTACAGAATCTGCAGGAAGGTGTGATTTCTAATTTTCAAGATTTTTTTCTTGTAAAAGATAGTATATTTATTTTATTTTATTTTTTTTGATAGTATATTTTTAGAAAAGATAAAACTATGTATGTTTTTTACCAAAATCCACAGTAGTCAAAGACTTTTGCAAGGGTTTTGTTTGTGGTTATGTTGTTTTTTATTTAGTTGTTTTTGGGGGAGCGTGCAAGTGTACTTTGACTTGTGAACATTGCATGTAACATATGCTCTTAGATTTCTTGGTGTGGTTCACTATTTGATGTTAGTTCCTTGATTGTAGAGGTGCCTCTGTCAAGAATGGGCGGTAGTACTCTATTCTGCTGGGTTTTGGTAGAGTATTGCTTCTTTAGTCCTATCGTTTGTTTCATTCATTCATTTATTTTTTGAGACATCATCTCACTGTGTAGCCTCGGTTGTCCTGTAACCATGTAGCTCAGGCTAATCTCAAACTCAGAGATCCTCCTGCTTCAGCCTTCTGAGTGCAATCACCACCATACCTAGCCCAGAAAGTCATTTCTTAAACATAGATTACTAAGATTTTTTTAAAAATGGGATTAAATTATTACTGATGAGTGATTTTTTTAAAAGACAACATCTATGTAGCTCAGGCTGGACTTGAACTCACAGTGACCCTCCTACTCCAGCCACCCAATTACAAGTGAGCCACCACGCTTAGCAAAATCCTTTTATTTTAAACCACAAATAATTAGCAGGTGGCCATGATTACCCATGTCTCACCAAAACAGCATAAAACCTAGGTTAGAAAAAAAATCACAGTTTTTTGCTCCAGAGAAACTATGTAAAATTCAAATATGTACCATAAAAATAGCACCATGTGCATGAGACTAAAACTTTAAAGCACATATATGGAATGCTGAATCAGCTTTATATGTGGCTTACAACGTTAAGTCAATATTTATTTTATTTAAGGTGGTAGAACTTTCCAAAAAAAAGAATGACTCAGAGAGAGAGTGTATGTATGGATAATACAATTATTGGAGTCCTAAAAATTAACATTCATAAACTCCTTAGTAAAAGTAGCTTTGAAAAGTTGCCCCCAGATTTCCCACAGCTCCCTCTCCCGTGCTATCTGCAGACTGAGCTTTCTGTCTCTTTCTGCTTCTCTCTTGCCCTTTAGATGACACCGATGCCTTCTTTCCAGTTAGCTTTTCCTCCTCCAGAGCCTCTGCTAATGTTTGTTCTAGGTTCATCCTTAGCAGATGTTTTTCTTGGTTTAAGCTTCGGGTTGGAGGGAGCAGGTCCACTGACAGTCTGGCAGACTGTCCTGTGGTGTCCTGTTTAGTTTGGATCCCCGTCGCTCTTTGTATTCTCTGGAGATGTTCCCTTCAGCATAGTGCTGATGCTGGGGCTTCCAGAATAGTACAGTACAACGGACTGGAGAGATGCTCTGTGGTTGAGAGCACCCGCGCTCTTGCAGGGCCCGAGTTTGGTATCAGCACACACATAGTGTTTGAAGATAGTCTTCTTTCTGATAAAGGAAGAGAATTAGAATCATGGCTAAAATCTTTTCAAGAATTCAATTGAATACAGTTGAGTAGGAATCACCACTGGCCAAGTAGTTAAGATGGTGTCCAGACTTCCTCTGGTTGTCAGTGTGTATCAGCGCCCTTCCCCAATGCGGATTACCCCCTTTCTAAATGGAATGGCGTGAGTGCGGTTTGCGACGTAACATTCTCCCTCTTTTCCAGCATGGGTAGGCTCGCTGTCCATGGGCATGATCTTCTTCTGCTGCCCCATAGTCAGTGTCTTCACAGACATGTTCGGCTGCCGGAAAACAGCCGTCGTGGGTGCTGCCGTGGGATTCATCGGTCTCATGTCCAGTTCTTTCGTAAGGTAAGGATGTGGCTGCTTCATGCTGCTTTTGAAGAGCTGCTAAATGTCTTCCAGGCCTTTGCAAAAGAAAGTCCTCTTAAAACACAACATTCTGGAGATCAGAATGTCACTCAGCGGCACACCCGAGGCAGAACAGTGAAACATACCTGCTCTTGGCAGCCAATTTTAGATGTTAGGATGCATGTGTTCCCTGAGCCCAGAAAAATGTTTTTCCTTTTGTCTTAATCTATTTACATAAAACTCCTAAAGGAATCAAGTTATATCTATTAGTTATCTAAAGCTACGGCTTCAGTTTAAAGTCGCTACCATTTTAGATCTCAAGGATTCAGTAAGTGATATTTTTAAGTAATAGGATTGATAGGAAAATTGTTTTATTGATGAGAATAGGATCTAAATCAATGCCAACCCAGGTAGAGATTTTCAGTCTATGTTTTAAAAAATAATACAAAATAAAAAGAGCATATTAAAGTATTTAAATACCTTAACAAGATGAAGTGGCTAAATATATTTTAAACGTAAGGTCATATACCACATCTATTAGAAGAAAAGATGCAGGCCTCCTAAGGTCAAAGGACACATTACAGGGTGAAGCAGCTGTCGTCCTCAGTTCTCTGTGTGGTTAGAGGGACGCTTGTGAGCTCGCAGTGCTGGTAGCCGGATGCAGTTGGAAGCCACCCTCCAGCTAGTTGCTTGTTGTCATTTCCTGCCTCTCACTTCCCTGCCTGCCCTCATGTTTCCTTGTCTGAAAGGCATGACTTAGTCATGGGTGGAGTTAAGAAGGATTTAGCTTGCAAAATTTTAAGTTTTTTCATATTTAGTCAGAAGAATCCTTAGCTTTTCTCTCTTCACTTCCTATTATACACACACACACACACACACACACACACATTCATCTTCCTCAATATAAAGTAGGCAGTTAGCTTTTATACTTGTCCACTTAAAATTTTATTCAAGTTGTTTAAAATTATATTACTTATTATAAAACAGATTTTCATTTTAAAAGAGCCCTTCTGATTGCTTCTAAACTTTTTATTTAAAAAGAAAAGAAGTTTGGAATTCTCCAGGCACTGGTTAGCTGAACCGGCGGCTCTGCCCCTTGCTGAGGGTGTGGAGAGCAAGCGAAAGCCCGCAGAACCTGTTATACATTCAGTGGAAATCACACACACAAACACCAAGCATTTGTTTTTACAACCTTTTTGACTAGTGAAAAGAAAATTATATTGTAGCCCAGTTTGTCCCTCCTTTTTCCATCTCTGCATCTCAGAGTCCTGGAGAAGCAGTTCTTGAGGCCACATTGACCTTACTATGTGTAATATCCTCACATGACTCAGTTTGCTTCACTTGCTGGTCAAACGCTGTCAGAACAACATATCATATCTTGGAGGAAGCTGCATAAGTCACCAGCATGAGGTGGCAGGTCTGATTCTCTAGCGCCCTGGGTGACTCAGAGTCCCACGTGCATGGCTAGATTCCTCTAACCTTCCTGCCTTACACTGCAGTTAGATGCCAGCCACCCAACCCAGCTGTTTGTCGTGAGGACAGACATAAGGGACAGAAGTTCAGTGAGGACAGTGACAGCGACCTGGAAAGATGGGAAACCACTCTCACCAAGTACATGAGATCTCAGCTTATGCTCAGAATAGTGTTGTTTATGTTCATGACTCTCTGCTTTACTGTGGAGTAGCTGGGGCACTTGATGTTTGTGATAATGATGTTATCAATACTATTTTTAATAAATATTTTGAAGGAGGTAGAGAAATGGATATAAATTTTATATTTTTTCCTTTGAAATTTTGAGAATTTAAGAACTTGCAATTATTTGGAAAACTGCTTATGTGGAAAATTTGGTACAGAATGAAGCATCGTGAACTCAGGGTTAATTTGTCCCATATAGTGAGAGACCTAAAAACAGACAACATCCCCCCCCTCCAACCAAAAAGAATGGAGCACGGACTGGAGAGATGGTTCTTGCAAAGGACCTGGGTTCATTTCCAGCACCCTCATGGTGGCTCACTGTGGTCTATAGCTCCAGCCCCAAAGGATCCAAGGCACCCTTCTGGCCTCCGTGAGCACCAGGCACACACATGGTGCACAGATGTACATGCAGGCCAAGCACCATACACATAAAACAAAGTAATATTAATAAAAATGTTTTTGAAATGAAGTATTATTTGTTCTGTGTAATTCTTGCTAGGAACAGGGATGGAAGGATTGCTCTGTGCAGACTGTGAGTAACTTGGACAAAGCAAACACTTTCCAATACTTTTCTACCAGGTTTCTCTTTAATGTGTCTATTGAATCAAGAGATGTGGTGGTGCATACTTCAAATCCCAGCCCTCAGGAGGCAGAGGCAAGTGGATCTCTGTGCTCAAGGCCAGCCTGGTCTACAGAGAGAGTTCCAAAACACCCTGTCTTGAAAAAAGCAATGCCAGCATGCTCTATTTGACCAGATTCGAGTTCCTTGTGATTCCCTCAGTATGCTGATAAGAGGGCATTATTGTCCAAAATTTAATTATTAACCAGCTTTATCTACTGATAAATAGGCTTTTGAATTGGACTTTGAAAAAAAAAAGTAAGAAAGAAAGAAAAAGAAGACAACTTTTAACTTGTTTCCTTTCAGTCCTTACCACAATTGTCTCCAAGCACATAATCCTTCACCTTCCTAAGAGATGTACAATTATTTGATTAAATTAAAACTCTGTATTCTTTCATGACGTAAGTAGTAAGTTACTTAAAAAGCTTGCAGACTGGAATCAGTGCTGAGCACACTTAATTCAGTCTTAATGCAATCTGAATATGATTTCTTCTTATCTTGCACAATGCTGGGAACCACGCAATCCAGGGCAAAGGTTGGCTTGACAGCTCTAGGACAGCGGGGGTGGGGGCTGGGATGGCGGGAGCACAACTGTGATCTCATGCAAATACTCCTGATAAGACACTGATGAGACAGCACCAGTTTTTTCTTCTGCTGTATTGCTTAGTAAGCACCTGGGAAAAGGCCGTAAAAATGTGTGTACATAGTTAAATTGTGATTTGAAAGTACTATCGAACAAGATTTTATTGTCCCTTCCTAGCAGCTGTCTTTGTTTCTGAGCTGTGGAGAACATAGTTCTTACTCAGCACTATGTATGGTTCACCAGAAGTCCTTGGCAGGCAAAGGCGAGCAGAGTCACTATGACCTTAATGGTCATTTTTTCACACATTTAGATTACGTTAAAATAACTTACTGCTATATTCCTGGTTTATTAAGCCTTTCCCATTTTTGTTTTTTATTTTAGAAAACGTGTTGGCAAGATCTGTTTTTACTAAGGGAGTTCCTTTTAAGTATTAATTTTATTTCATGTGTATGAATGTTTAGATACATATACAGTGTGCATACCCACTACCCACAGAGGAGGCCAGAAGAAGCCATCAGAACCCCTGGGATTGGAGTCACAGTGGTTGTGAGCTGCCATGTGGGTGCTGGGAGCCGAGTCAGGCAAGAACAGCAGATGCTCTTGACTGTTGAGCTGTGTCTCCAGCCCCTATATGAGGTGATATTCTACTAAGCACCATGCAAAAGATTAAAGCCGCTTTCTGTCTGTCTGTCTCCTCTTTATGCAGCTCCATCGAGCCTCTGTATCTTACCTATGGAATCATATTTGCCTGCGGCTGCTCCTTTGCATACCAGCCTTCATTGGTTATCTTGGGACACTACTTCAAGAAGCGCCTCGGACTAGTTAACGGCATCGTCACAGCCGGCAGCAGCGTCTTCACGATTTTACTCCCTTTGCTTTTAGGGAACCTGACCAACAGCGTGGGCCTCTTTTACACTCTGAGAGTCCTCTGCATCTTCATGTTTGTGCTCTTCCTGGCTGGCTTTACTTACCGACCTCTTGTTCCCAGCACCAAAGAGAAGGAGAGTGAGGGCAGCAGGCTCTCCTTCTTTTCCCGGAGGAAGTTTAGTCCTCCAAAGAAATTTTTCAATTTTGCCATCTTCAAGGTGACAGCTTATGCAGTGTGGGCCGCCGGAATTCCACTTGCACTCTTTGGATACTTTGTGCCTTATGTCCACTTGGTGAGTATGCATCTTTGGCTCTGTCTGTAGATAAATGTCTCTGGTCACACAGGGAGATCTAGAGGAACGAGACAGGTCAGGCTGAAAGTCGGCCTCAGGCATTGTCCTGGTTGGGACCCCAGACTCTGGGAATTAAGGTCATTCAAACAAGAACAGTTTCCCCATCAGACTGCTAAACAGAGACTCTGATGGTGTGCTTCAGCATTTTGAAGTCCCCAACAACAGCAATTTTGAAAAGACAGTTACTACCTTGGAAGGAGTCATATCAAGGTAAGGTATTTGATATGGGTAAGATGGCTCGGTGGTGAAAGGCACTTGCTGTCACGCCCGGCAGCCTGAGTCTGAGGCCTGGAACCCACTTGGTGGAGGAGGGAACCCACTCATGAAGGTTGTCTTCTGACCTCCACTGCGGCCAGTGTGAACCCTCACCAAAAGAAGTGTCCACGGAAGACCTAAAAGTAGCGTGCTGATCTTACTCAGGGATAAAGCTAGTGTAACGACCTTGTTAATATTAATAATTTTCAATAGATGGATGCAGAAATTAAATGCTTAACAAAATGCCAGTGACGGACACAAAGAAACATTCTGTTTGTGGGATACTTCTGGGAAAACAGGAATTCTCTTGAGAGAAGAATTGGAGAAACGATAGGGAAGTTTTAAATGAGAGAAGAGCCTTAAAGTTTTATGGGAAATTAGGATTTCAAGTGCTCAAGCAGTTTATGCTGCTTCCTTTAATGCCAAAATTCAGCCCATTTACACTGCAATGAGAATAAGCATCGCCGAGGGATTCGCACTTGGGGAAATGTCCACAGAGGAGCTCTCTCTGTTTCTTCCTCCTCCTTTTCTTCTTTACTGCTTGTGGTGGAAAATAAATACAAAAATGAAATTTACTTTGATTTTTCTTTTGTGTATGTACTAACTACATGTGAAGACTTGGATTTTTTTTTAAAGCTTCTAGCCTATGTAGGGATAGCTACAAAGTTTTGGTAAAAGTAGCAGTGGCTGATGAAATGACTGGGTCTAGAGGGCCAGCTAATAACGACGCCAGGAGTCCTTTGTAGTTCCCAGTGCCAAGGAGTGGTGATGAGAGCTGAGGAGCATGTCTGGATATAGGAATAATTTTGATTTCTGAATTCTCCATTCTGTGCTCTTGAAGCCGGGCTGGAGGTAGGAGGGAATGGGGGAGGACTAGGGATAATCACCTGAGCCATGCTGCGTTCATAGTAGATAAAACCTGATCTGATCGTCCTTTTCGTTCTTACATTGTCTCTAAAACCACTGAGTTAGTTTTTGTTGGCTATGGGTCTGTTGAGAAAGAATCAGTTTTACCAGCCTACACCTTCTCAGTCACGAACATAATTACTGTGTATCCCCCTCCTCTCCGTTTTGAGACGTGTAGCTCAGGCTAGCCCTTGTGAATCTTCCTTCTTTGCCTCCCAAGTTACAGGGGTGTGTCACTAAGCCCAGCTTTTCTTATTTTCTTTTCTAATTCTTTTGGTACTAAAAGATGAAAATATGCAGAGAAATGGGCAGTTTCTGGTAATAAGGTTTGCAATGTATCAGTTAACCAATTTTGCATTTTACTTCATCTGGCTCTCACCATAAAGCTGTGAAGTAAGTGAAATAAACCATGGTAACTCCTGGTTCACAAATTCACAGGAGGAAGACATTTTCTGCTTAGAGAAGTAGAGAAAGTGTTGACGCTGGGCCCTGAGCTTGAAGTGTTTTGTTAAAACTGGGGTTTTGATCAACTTGGGTGTTGAGCTTTTCAGTTTGGTTTTCTTTAAACTTCAGAAGCATAGTGCATGTTCTCATGGCTCTGTCCATGATTTGAAAAAGAATGTATATGTTTATTCTCAGAGCAACTTTGGAAATTTAATTTTTTTTTGTATTTGATGTGTGTATAGGGGATTTCATGTAGCTAGGGTGGCCTCAAACTTTAAATGTAGCTCAGGTTGACCTTAAACTTCTCATCCCATTGCTTCCACCTCTCAAGTGCAGGGATAAGGTCTGTGCCACCATGACTGCTTGCCGTTGACTTTTTGAAAAGGGAAGAATTAGCAACCTCTCTTTTAACCCTATCCACATACAGTCTCAATATATGGACACAAGTCTCACGGATCAGATTAAGGCTATGTTAATGTCTAAGGAACCAGTTTTCATGTCCTGTCCTCTTTGGTTGAGAGCTGTTTCTTGGTTAGCTTCTCATCTTTCTAATATTCCCCATCACTTCCTATCTTGTCATTTCAAAGTTTCTTTGCTGGGCTCCTCCCTGCCCTACCCCATGTCCCAAGCCTTATTTTTTGGTCCTTTTTATCCATGTCCACTAGAAGTTTCATCTAGTCTCCTGAGTTCAGACAATACACACCACTCTGGTATCTCTAGCCCAGACCCTTTGGTGAATTTTCACCAGAGCTGTAGGTGCACTCACTCACTTAAATATCTCCATTTGCATGACTATTGGCTGTTCCAGACATAATATGAATAGCCACCCCAAACTTGCTCTGCCCCTTACTGCGCTTATCTCAGGAGATGGTCACTTCATCCTTGCCGAGAGTCAGGCCTCAAACCCCATTATTCTTTAGCCCCACCTTGTACATCACACCCCTGATAGAGTCAGGGAGCCCTGGTGACTTGCCTTTCTTTCAGAGCGTATCTGGAATCTGGCCACTCTTCACCGTCATCAGTATCAAGGCCCTCGCCCAGGCCACCTTTGTGTAGAGGTCAAAGGACAACTTGGAAGAATTAGTTCTTTATCCGTGGCTTCCTGAGATTGCACTCAAACTGCAAGCACCTTCACTACTGAGCCATCCCGTGGCCCTGACATTCCACTTACTTCATCAGTGTTTTCGCCCACTTGGTGAACAGATGGTTCTTACACTTTTATTGTTTTAAGCTGTCTGTTACATAGGTCCTAAAAATGTTTTAATTCCTTTGTCATGGTTGCCAAGTTAATTAAGTTTGCATAAGGCAATAAGCTGCCACTAATTCTACTTTTTATAGGTACTGGCTTATATTTGTGTGTTGACATTAGCGTGGCTGTGCTTTTCATAACAGAATGCTAATAGTGGTTTGAGATTGGATCTTGGATGTTTATTATAGGAGAATTAACAAGTGTTTTCAATGCCCATGAGGGCAGTAGTTGCAGGATTAACATTCTGGTCCACTGCATACTACAAAGTCTCTGGTTAATATGTTGTACTTCCTGCTTTCTGTGTTAACTAGAGGGAATTTATAAGAAGTTAATTCTGATGCAGTGTTTTAAATGAGGGATTTTTGATAAAAATTCCTTTTAGCTTTTTACCTCCAAGGGATAGTTTTAGTATGCCTACAATTCACTCACTTAGTTTTCCTTTTTTGATTAAAAATATACGTCATATGTAATCCTAAAAGGAATAAAAAAAAATCTAAGTGGCTTGCAAGGTTCTCCATGATCTGGCTTTGCCTGCCACTGGGGTCTTTCCTGACCTGCCTGCCAGGCTCACTGAGTTCCTGCATCTTTCACCTTCCCACTTACCTGTGTATAGGGCAGTAAAGCAGCCACAGGTGACGATTTCTCCCCTACCCAGCATCCCCAAACTTCCTCACACCCACTCTTTTCTTTTTTAAAATAGCATTTAATAGTTTCTAAACTATTTTATTTTTATTATTGTACATCTATATATTTTGCTAGATTCTATGAAGTTAGGGTCTTTCTCTGTTTTGTTTGATGATAGATCTCAAAGCAAATAGCATGGTGTCTAGCACACAGCAGGTGCTCACATATTGGTTGGCTGATGAGTTATGTTATGTATAAGTCTAAGGGGAGACACATAGTATTTAAAGCTGTACCATTTGGGTCTTTAAACTCCTTTACATCCATGTCATAATGATATCCGTTCAGTATTTACCACATGAGCTCAGACTCCAAAAACCTCAGAATAATGAAGTAACTTCCAGTATTGTCATTTCATGGGAGAGGAGAGGTGATGCCTATGCTCCAATTCTCACTTTATATGTCTGTGCTGGGACTACAAGATAAACTCAAGACATTTCTGTCTCTAAAGGAGCCGTGTCATCAGGCCCGCTGAGACTCTCACAGAGCCAGAGATGGTGTCTGTAAGAATAGATCTTGGCCACAGATCAGCATAACCTGGGCCGTGTCAGTCTGAGGGCAGTGGTTTTGTCGCTCTTCTTACTGGTGTGAACTAGCCCATCCTGAGTATGAAGACGAAAATTTAATTTCGGTTGTTGTCATCATCTCTCACAGCAATTCAGGACCAGTTTTCTTTGAGTCTAAAACACTGGTCATTCGGCTGTGTTGTTTTTAGCTAAAGTTAAAGTCACAAAATTTTTATCAAGACGATTGACTCATATGTCGAAAATCTGTAATATATCATTATTAGCTACATTACAAAATGTTTTGAGACAAGATCTTACCATGTAGCACAGGCTGGTTTAAGGTAGTTTGTTTGAGGCAAGTCTTTCTACAGAGCACTGGCTGTCCTGGAACTCACTTTGTAGACCAGGCTGGCCTCCAACTTGCCTGTCTTTGCCTCCTGAGTGCTGGAATTATTTATGTGACACCATGTCTGACTTGGTTTTAAATTTTTAATCTTCCTAGTTTATCCTTCCAAATATGGGGGTTACAGGCATGGATCATGGACAACTAGCATTAGTCTTTTTTTTTTCTTTTTTGAAGAAAAGTGTGTTAATATATGTTAATATATAAATGGACTGGTTTTGTGGCAGATAGTTCCAATAGAAACTTTGACCTGGAAGAGATGTCCCATTTATGTGCTGTAAGAGTAATGGTAGATCATTTGCCTGCTTACCAGGCAATTAAGTGGATTCCTAAGTCCACTCGTAATTGGGAATAAACAAGTTGTACTTTCAAACTAGAATCAACTTTCAGGACAAACAAGACCATAAATGGGACATGAAGTTCTTTAAAAGCTACTTTTTGATTCAGATAGTGCCAAATGTTACCAGGGTGTGCTACTGGCATCGCATGACTGGGAGACTTAGGAGCCCAGCGGTTCTGACCACTCAGCTACAGTCAGATCATGTGGTGCAGAGCCATGCAAGCAGGGGAAACAAGCAGTCTTTAATCTCCTTGTGGCTCTCCTAGAGGGAGATTCAGGGCATGAAGAATGGATTGTATCGAATGTTTTCATAACACATACAGCAAGCACAATGGACGCAGTAAGAGCATAGAACTGAGGAAGTGTGTCTATACAGCTGTGCTTCTTTGGGGACATTCACTGAGTTATGCTCAGAGCTGAGATTTGAACTGGGAGTCAAACACGTAATAAAACCCATGTTTGTTCAGTGAAGCAGCCTGGAGCTGCCCTTTCCAGCCACACTATGTGACTGCTTCATTTGCCCTGCAGATTCCCGTTCTTGCAATGGTTAGCTGTCCTAGTGCTGGGACATGGTCTTTAGCTAGAGAGAAGACACTGAAAGGAACCAGTTCTTGTTCCAAAGTGACAGGAATAAGAGGACCCACCTGACCTTATTCCTGCCCCTTCTGATGGGCAGGTCATTGAATATGAGAAAATTAGATCAATATCAAGTTACTTGTCATATCCACCACAAGCAAGCAGACTATGAACTATAATACTTTATGTTCAATTTTGGTTTTTTTCATTTTTTTACAAAAAATGTCAACCATAACAAAACAAAAAGTAGGCACATACAAATTTACAGTAAGATAATAGAGTAAATTTGATTAACAAGAGACTATTGTTAAAAAATTATAAAAACGTACATGGCCACAGTTTAGAGTCATCCATTTACCCAAGGCCACTGCCTGAAGCAAGGGGCCTACAGGATTAGTGTAGAGTTAGCTGGGGAATAACTGGCTGATTTCACCAGGGTTTTTGTTTTCTTTATTTGTATTTAAATATATTAGGCTTCATTTGGTAAAATGTAGCATGCTTCTGGATAATAACAGATTTCATCCCTCAAATCCTTCAGAGAGTATCAAAACTCATTCAAGTTTTACGAACCTAAATTGTGCTTATAAGGTAAGGGTCCTTTCATATTTTTATATAAACTGAAAATGAATTGTTTTGATGCAGGATGAATATTGATAGAAATCTTAGTTTGAAGCATCTCTCCTTTGCAAGACTCTGCTTGGTGACTGGCTTTTGCCAGCTTTACCGGGGTGCTAAGGTTGCTTAGACTGAGAACATGTTTATGCCAGTTTAGCCTTATCTCCTAAGTTACAGACAGGAGTACAGGACAGAAGGGAAACGGGCCTTCCTCTGGAGTTGAGCCCTAGTGAATCGTTGACACCCAACGGAAGTTTAAAAGCTGTTAGCCCCTGGTTGTCTCTTTTCCACTGTGTCTCTCTCCCTTCTTTCCCCGTTGTATCTTTCTATCCTGCCCTCCTTGGCAGCTCACTTATAAACAGTAACTTTACATTCTCTCATAACACACTGGAGAACAGCTCAATTTGGAGGTATAAATTTGAAGCATGGACAGTTATGCAATCCAGCTATCTGCAACCACGTCAGTTGAACGCATTCTTGGCATAACATGGCAGAACAGCTGTGGCATCTAGGCTTCAGAGCACAATTTAGTTAATTCTGCAAGTCTGTTCTCAGAGCCATGCAAGGATTTGCTTTAAGCCAATGGTCTCTTTAAACAAATGTAACATTGATTGATAGTGTTATTCCACATTTCTGTTTTTATGTCCCGGTTTTTATTCACATTTGGTTTCCACCCTGTTGAAATGTGTGCACAGCATCAGAGCTTCCACTTGGCCAGAGAACCGGGTTGGTGAGATGATGTGCTCTGGGTTGCCACGCTAGTGCCTGTATAGCCACAAATTAAGCCAGGTATTCTGAAGTGTGTGGAATTCAAATGAAATCTTTAAATGCTTGTCAGAAATGCATAGCAGTGGTATAGGAGGGACAGAAATTGTCCAGGCTGTATAAGTGTATGCTGCCACCTCCGCAGCTGCTGTGTAAGGCAGGAAAAGGAACAGAGGCACAGAGAGCTAAACTACTTGCCAAAAGTCTCATAGAAATAATGGAACCAAGTGTAGTGTTTTTTTTGTTTAAACCTATGGGGAAAAATAGAACCTTTTTGTAGCCTGAGGTGTAAATGCTCATGGCATGGAAGTGGAGCTATCAGGAGTGAAGTGTACATCCACCCTTCACTGGCCAGCACAGTCGGAGGTCCAGGTCTCAGTGCTGCTAGCAGCAGCTGCCTTGTTCATCTCTCCTGGATATACTCAGAACTCAGGTTGCTATGTGATAGATTTTTCCAGGGAACACAAGGCTCAAAGTAGCACCCTTCTATTTCAGTTGTTTGCTTTGTTGTTCATTCTCCATCTCTCTCTCTCTGTATGTGCGTGCGCGTGTGTGTGTGCACGTGTGTGTGTGTGCGTGTGTGTGCGCGCATGTGTGTGTGTGTCTGTGTGTGTGTGCGCATGTGTGTGTGTCTGTGTGTGTGTGCGCGCGCATGTGTGTGTGCGCGTGTGTGTGTCTGTGTGTGTGTGCGCGTGTGTGCATGTGTGTGTGTCTGTGTGAGTGTGTGTGTG
>NC_022034.1:25907434-25912433 GCF_000317375.1 Microtus ochrogaster | reverse complement strand
CACTTCCTGACTCCGCCCAGGTAGTGCCGTTGTGAGGGTAGAATGCTAGCTGCTTTTCTCACTAGTGACAGGACTTCGAGGTGCAGAGAAGTTGCTCTATTCTGCACTAGGACGATTTTCCGTTCTGCCAGTGTCATTTGCCCTTGTCTCGTGTGACCTGGTTTTAATTACAAGTTGGTTCAACAGATTCAAGCACTCATGCATTGAACAAATACAGCGTGCCTGTTGTGTGCCGCGAGCACACGGGTGTGGGGATCTCAAGCGTGAATGGCTGCAGTGTCTCTAATGGAGGTAGCTCCAGTGTTGCTCAGAGACCTCATATGAGGTGACAGCACATTCTGTGTGTTGTGTTTGTATTCAGAGGACTTGCAAAGCCTAGGACAGTATATCTGTAGTCTGTCTTTAAAACCAGACAATAATTAAAACCTTTTATTCAACTTAATTTTTTTTCTGGTGTATTATATTAAAAACCTGAATGCTGAAATTTCAAAATCTTACCTACATTAGCTCTTTGCCATACATGTGAACTCTTTGGAAAATCCTCTAGTTTTGCTCAGTTTTTGTTGGTGATTATGTGGATGGCCTCTTGTCTTGTTCCTGCAGTGGTGTCTGTGTCTTCTTTGCTTTTCTAGCCTTTCTAACCTTGCATTTATTTCCCTTCAGATCTCCACATCTGCTGCACTTTGGCTTTCAGGTTAGTGCCACTTTGCCCGTTCTTTTAGTTTAACGACACAGGCAGTGTCGCCAGCACTTCTCTACTCTCCTACTCGGAAAGAATAGAGTCTTTACTCCTTTGATGAAGTTAATGAATATTCACAAAACACTTATCAAGGGGTGGCTGTGGTGATATTTTGTTTGTGATCTAACAAATAAAGCTTGCCTGAAGATCAGAGTGCAGGACCAGCCACTAGTTAGCTGTAAAGGGCAAGCAGTGGTGGCACACACCCTTAATCCCAGCGCTTGGGAGGCAGAGGCAGACTGATCTCTGTGAGTTCAAGGTCACCGAGATTGATTCAGTCTAAAAGAGAAACAGAGGTGGTGGCACTAACACCTTTAACCCCAGCACTAGGGAGGTGGAGCAGGAAGGGATATGGCCGGGCAGAGAGAGGACTATGAGGAGGGAGGAGACAGGAGCTCAGGCATTTTAGTCTAAGGATTTGTAGAGATGGGATATAGGTAAGAACTAGTGGCTGGCTGCTTGCTTCTCCGATCTTCAGGCAAGCTTTATTTGTTAGCTCACAAACAAAATATCACCACAGATGGTGGCATACCCCTTTAATCCCAGCACTCGGGAAGCAGAGGCAGGCAAATCTTTGTGAGTTCGAGGCCAACCTGGTCTACAAAATGAATTTTAGGACAACCAGGGCTGCTACACAGAGAAAAGCAAACAAACAACAGAAAAGTATTTCAAAAAATAAAATAATGCACAGAAAAGAAAATTAAAAATTGGTAGGAAGGAAAGGCATGATTAGTAAATGAAGAATCTAGAAAACATATTGCTTGCAAATAGATAAAAACAGACCTGTTACCAGGCGGGTGTGCATGTTTTCCCAGCACTTGGGAGGCGGAAGCAGGAGTCAGGGGTTCAAGGCCAGGTTGGGCCACGTCAGACCCTGTCTTTAAAAAAAAATAAGTAAATGCAAGAATTAAAACCGACTGGCTACTATTGGCAAGGCGGGACAAGTTTGCCATGTGCCCCAAATTGTGGTTTGCCCTAAATCAATATTTGCAGGTGTTTCTATAGTAGTTTTTAGAACTATTGCATGAATTGCTCTGGCATGAAATTATCCCTAGGAAATAGGCCCCAACATCTAAAAGTTTTAAAATTTGTTGGGGAAAAAGGAATCTACAAGTGTTTTAAACTATCTAATCCGAACTGAAGTAGAAACACTGCGGTAGTGCAGTTTTGTTCCGTCCTTGATTGTCCAGTGTATTAATGTAAGTATGGGTAAGTCTGGTGAAAACTAGATTTGTCTACAAAAGTATCCTGAGGACTTTCATAGCAAGTAGGGAAGTGGAAAAGAAGGAAGAGGTAAGGGAAAATGGATGTCCGCACCTCTAGGTCAGAATCTCCCATTAGGTGCAGCAGACTCCTGCCTAACACATTCTTATACTAATTTATTTTAGGTAGATAGATTTCAGGTTGAACTTAAATATAGGCTTGTTGCACTGCTGAAATATGAGTCCTATGACTATCTCTGTTTAGGATGACTTTACATTTTAATAATACTCTAGATTTTTTTCTTTATTTTTTTATATGTAACGCACACACTCTCTCTCAAGGTATTAAACATTTTATCTCTGTCTTAAAGAGAAAGAAGTTAGTAAGCTCTAGATTAGTTCCAACTTTAGAGCATTTTAAAGATTTACAAATGGTACTGGTAAGATGGCTTGAAGAGTTAAGGTGCTTGCTACACCAACCTGATGACCATATATAAAGGTGGACAGTGAGAAGTACTGCTTCAGAGTGGTACTGTGACCCCACGTGTGTGCTGTAGTCTGTACACCTCCCACACAGAATGCAACACAACAATAACGAATGCATTTCTTGTCATATATATGACAAGAGACATATAGTCTTATGCAAGTGAAGTACCTGGGCCTTGTACCTTTCCTCATCTGCATCCCCAGGGTGACTGTAGACCCGCAAGTGGGCTAAGATGCCTGTGCTCCTCTTGGCCCAAGCATACAACTGAGCAATTTAAAGTGTTGCCATTGCCAGATGGTGGTGGTACATGCCTTTATCCCATCATTTGGGAGGAGAGACAGATGAATCTCTGTAAGCTCCAGGCCAGCCTGGTCTACAAAGCAAGTTACAGGACACTAAGAGACTCACTTTGTATACCAGAACTCAGTTTGTAATTTGTTCCTTTGTTACATAGAGAAACCCTGTCTTGAAAGCAAACAAACAAAAAATTGAATAAAAAAAAATGTTGCCTTATAGCCATATGTGTTGGCACACGCCCGCAATACCCGTACTCAAAAAGTCAAGATGGGGGTCATGGGTTCAAGGTCACATAGTAAAACTGTGTCTTTAAAATAAAACCTCACAACCTCCAGATAACTGAATGCTGCTATACATTAATGGTATTCATTGTAACGTCTTCAGTATAAATCTAGGGCTCCAACTATGTAATTATTTTCTGTTTGTGTGAGCACATGGTTGTCTTTTCACAAGCCCAGGCTTTGTCCTTACAAGTTTTCCTCAGGAAAATTGCTAACTTCCTGTTGATGTCCTAAGCATAGTTGTGTTTCTCAGTGTCTCCTTTCTCCCCTCTTCAGCCCAGGCCTTCCCTGAACCTGGGGTTAGAACTGCTCCTGACTAGGAATCCCAGTACCTGGTCCCAGCCTCCTCTCCCAGAGACACCGTGTAAGCCATGCACCATGTTCATCTTCACAGCAATGCCGTGATGCACCCAGGCCGCATGGCAGACCCGCTACTGCCCTTTCTCCTATGAGTTAATTGCCTTTACATTTTTTTTTTCATGCTATTATTGAGACAAGGTCTCTTGTATCTCAACCTGGTCTGGAACTGGGTAGCAGGAGATGCCCTCCAGTTCCCAACCTTTCTGTCTCTACCTCCTGAGCTGAGATTATAGGTGCTGGGAATGGAACCCAGGGCCTCAAGCAGGCCAGTTACCCTCCCAGGCCCTAATCAGGGTTAAAAGAATGAAAGAGTGAACGTCTGACATCAGAGAAAAGTTTAAAAGGTAATGTTTAGTGGTATTCTACAGCATACATGAAGCTTGATGGCATCATGCTCAGAGAGACCAGCCGGACACAAAGGACAAAGGCTATTCCTCTAGACGTCCCTAGAGAGTCAAATCATAAATAGGAGACATAGCACTAATTTCTAGAGCAGCGCAGGGGGAGACAGGAAGGCAAGGCGAGCTAACGTTCCAGTTGGGAAAACAAAATATTCCTCAAAAGCAGTTAATGACGTCACATGTCTGCAGTCTCAGTACCGGGGATGAAAACAAAATATTCCTCAAAAGCAGTTAATGATGTCACATGTCTGCAGTCTCAGTACCGGGGATGCTGAGGCAGGAGGATCGCAAAGTCAAAGCCAGCCTTGGATACATAGTGAGACCCAAAACAGCCAAGCTAAACCAAACCAAACAAACGAATGAAACAAATTAAAAACCAGTTCACCCAATGAGAACTAATTTCCAATTTCTTTATTTTCCCCAGCCAAGAAAGCCTTAACTAAGTAATATTTCAATAAGCTAACAGTATTTATAAATCTTGTACTGTTCAAGGAGAAATAGAACTAATCTGGAGGATTTATATGATAAACTTGCTTATTGATGTCATTGCCAGGATCATCAAATAAGTAAAGATACTGCTGCCCTAAATCCCAGGGACTTGGGCAACGAGTTCTGATTTTATCCTTTCTAATTTTAAGGTGCAGCCTGTCTTCACTTCTAAAATCTAACCATCTGACCAGCTTTTGTTGTGTTTGTTCGCTTTGGACTATTTTTCCAAATTCGTGTGATTCCACTATTGATTAAAGGTCCCATAACCCATACTGATTGATTTGTTGAGTCAGTAAGAGATTTTATCACCAGGTATTCCAAGAATAGATTGAAAGAGCATACTCCTCTCCTCTCCCCCTCTCCATGTGAAGTGTGGAAACATGGGACGCCCCAAGAGCCTGGGACACCACCAGATCCCTGTCTGCAGTCTTTGCAGCTGTTCTGTGTTCTTGGAGCACTCCTTATAGCCCGGCTGGGCCTGCTGCCATCTTGATAGTTGCCATAGAAGCAGGCCACTTCTTTCACGGATTAGCGGCATCTTAATTCACAGCCTATTGTGTTCTTGTACACTAGCTAGGAACACGGAATCCAAGGATGTGAATCTGATGTACTGAGAATGGGCACCGAGAAAGAAACTTCAGAATCAAAATCAGAGCTGGGTGGGATCAATGACCCTCTCTGGATCGATGTATTAAACACCTTTGAGTGTTCACAGGGAGCTGGAAACTGTGTAGTGTCTTCCT
>NC_022034.1:25899870-25907148 GCF_000317375.1 Microtus ochrogaster | reverse complement strand
CCCTCCACATCCCACTGCCTCTCCTCTGAGCATAGGGCTACAGTGTCTGTGACCACATTCAGCAAGAGTTCTTATTTGTTTGTTTTTGGTAACTTTCAAAATGCATGGCATAAATATTAACAGAGTATCAATTGACAGAGAACAATTTCAGATTATTCAAAAATCCTAGTCTATTTTCTATTTTAAGATGAAAATCTTTAAAATTCTAAAATTCAGGAAGTCTATATCCTCAAAATTAAAGACTAGTTAACATCTAAGTCCAAATTGGTTTCAGTTAGGAATTCAATCAGAATTTTACTAAATCTTGATCTTATCTAAGTGATGCTGTCAAAGAAGTGTACACAGTATTATGTATAATGTGTACAGTAATATACACATATGCAAATATGTGTTAGATATATTATGTAATTTTTATTATTTATATATATTTTTAACACACAGAAAATTATTTTTTTTAAAGACTACCAGGGGAAAATAGCAAATGTTTTAAAATTTTTTTTCGTTAGAAAAGGTTTTCAAAACTAGATTTAAAAGCAACCCCCCCTTTTTTTTTACCCACTGGTGGCTGGCTATTAAGTAATATTTATTCCAGAAAGGTTTCCCCCACACCAAGTTGTTTTCCGGTCTTAATGGTGCTGTGTCATTATCAATACCATGGAAACCCATCTTAATGAAATGGAAAGAGCGGTTGTTTAAGAAAACAAACAGAGTCAGCAGTGATGCCTGCTGGAGTCCGGTAGGCCAAAGGTCAACTTCCATCCCAGCCAGCTGCTGAGGAGGCAGTAGGTACTCTGAATCTGAAAACCCCTCCTGGGCAACCTAGAGACGGTGGACCTTAAATGTGCAGCAAGCATGGACGCCTCTCCCTCTCAGCACCTCTGCATGTTAATCTCAAAGTATAGTTGCTCTGATTTGACAGACCCAACGTGACATTCTGTGACTTATCAGCTCCATTCTGTCCATCATGTTTCAGTTCCGTGTTTTGGCATAAAAGGCTTAATTTTAGCAACATAGACTTGTGCAGTTAACTGAGGGCCACCTTTGCAGCCACGTCACTTGGCTGGCTGGCATGTAGTGCTCTTGCCAAACTTCCTGTTAATTTACTTTTAAATTTCCTTTTTAAAAAGAGCGAGACCAGAGATAGAGAAAACAAGTTTGCCAAAGGAAGCCCTAAGTTTACCCATCCAGATTCTGATAATCCAGCTCTGAAACAAAGGATAGCAGGAGGTTTTGCTTTGTGACTGATTCTGAGATTAACTATTGACAACTCCAGCAGGCTTTCTACTGCCTCTCAAAGGTGCACTTTGTTTTGTTTTGTCTTTTAAAGGGGCCAGGCTCTTTCTTTGGCTTTGCCTGTTAAAGAAGTAGTGCAGGCTATACGCATAGAACTTGGGAGACAGAAGAATTCCAGTGTAAAGATAGCTTGGACCATATAGACAGTTAAACCTTGCCTCCCCTTCCTGCCAAATACAGCTAAGAAGAAAATAAACTGAATGGTCTTCTAAAGCTACGGGATATCTTTCTCATATTTTGGATGGAGATAGACACACATATGTTATTGTTTTTAAGTTTAAATTTTTTGTCTATTTGGTAGATTCTCTTATTTTACGGTATGCATGTTTTCTTACATGTATGCTAAGCACAACTTGTTGTACTTATACAACCTTGTGCCTGAGTGGTCAGAAGAGGGTGTCAGATGCCCTGAAACTGGAGTTATTGATAGTTGTGAGCCTCCATGTGGGTGCTGGGGACTGAACCACATGAGTTAACAAGAGTTAAGGGAGCTCTTAACTGCTGAGCTATCTCTTCAGTCCCTCACTCTGGGTTTTTAATACAAGGACTATATCCATGACTGGCCTGAAATTCACTAAGTAGACAGAGCTGGCCATGAAGAGGTGGCAGTTCTCCTGCCTCTGTCCGTCCTGAGTGCTGAGATGCAGGCATGAGCCTCCATGTCCTGCAGGGTGAATATATTTTCAGAAATTATTCTCAACCACATGCAAACAAGAAACAGCAGGAACATGCTGCTACTCTTTGGGTGGATCCAGTGAGGAGAAATAGGGTCCCTATTAGGGAATAGGGAGTCACAGTCAGTTTGAATCCCAGAGTCATTATAAGCCAAGTTTTAATGCCGTGGAAACCACAGCTACGGGTCCTCTCCCCTGCAAGTAATTTATTCTAGAAATTAAGCGAATGTACATGCTTACGGATTCTTTCCAGTTTGATGGTGTATATCTCAAAGAGCAAGGGCAGATAGATGACCAAGGAATCACAATTGCCACAGACAAGACATAATGTGACAGGTGATCAAAATCTCTTTATTAATTCCAGAGAGCACATTGAGGAGCAACAACTGTAAATGATAAAAATTGGAGAAGTTGTTTTTGTTTTAATTGTCTTTCTGTGTATGCAAAGATAATTTTTTCACTCTCGCAGCCTGCAGTGCGGCACTGGAGCTTTCTCGTTGTGTTTCCTTACCTCCCACTTTGTGGTGATCCAGTCAGTTGTTCAAGTCTGCTGTCCAAATTGTTTTCTCTGTTTGGAAGGTCTCCAGTCATTCCTGTCTTTATTCTTCAGCAAAATATAGTCTAAATTATATACGCTATTTTATCATCTTCTTTGTGTGACATGTCATATAGTCATTATATGGAAGATTATAGGCAAAAGGCGCTTGAGCCCTTAAAAGTGCATGTGTGTGTGTGTGTGTGTGTGTGTGTGTGTGTAGGAAGGTCAGTGATTGCTAGTGGTCTCGTTTCATAGCTAAGTAGCACAGATGAGGAAGCTGTTTGGACCCTTTTGCCCATGACATTTGTGTTTGCAGGTGTGCACAGCTACTGTATTTCACCATAGCGCCGCTGGGTTGTCCAATGGTTATCCATTTAGTTCATTCATGACTAAATGTTTTCTGTGTCAGGTGCCCTGTCTCCGTGTCTTGTACCGTGACTCCCCTGCAGGAGAGGTGTGGGGAAGGGTGCCAGAGTGATTTTCACAGACCGCTGCTCTTGACCTCTTCAGAGAAGATGGGATCTATTTTGCCTTCAGTTGTCTGAGTAGAAGAATGTCGTCGATTCTAGGAAAAGTCCACCATTTAGTTGAAGGTGGTTAGAGGAAGGGGAAACTTAAGCACTTGGTCCTGTTGACTCATGGATGTGGAATGAGCTCATAGTCTAGGATGTGAGTTCTCGGTTATCTTTGGATATCAAACAGTAACTTTCACACACCGTGAAAACAGCCTCTGTGGTCAGCCAAAGCTGTTGTTGCTTGAACGATGGAACAATGTTTATGAGCAGGCGATGTTTAAGATGTTTCCAGATTAAACTTGAGATCTCAATAAAGATATGCTTCTTCCCTAAAAATCTATCTGCATTCTGATGAAGTCTAAAGCTAAAGCCCCGTGTGGAGTCCAGGAGATTTGATGGCTCAGCAGGTAAAGGCACTTGCCACCAAGCCTGATGACCTGAATTCCATCCCCAGAACCCACATGGTGGTAGGAGAGAACTTAGTTTTGAAAGTTGTCCTCTGACCTCCACACATACGCTGTGGTATGTGTGCACCCTATACACATTCACGCAATATTTTTTTTTAATGTTTTAAGCCAAGTTTGGTCAAGATACCAGGATTGAAAGTTTGAAGTGTCAATCTGTGCCACATAGTGAGACCCTTTAAAAGAATACTTATTGGTGTTACAAATCAAGTCTGTTCTATCACTGAACTTATACCTCTTGTTCCCAATAAAGTTAATTTTAAACAGCTGAGCTAAAAATAATATTCCCCTGGATAAATACTAGGCTCCAGTATAAGCTTTCTGCTTGATTAATAAATGAGGAGCTTGGTTAAATATGAAAGTATTTGTCCCGGTGTCTAGTCTCTGCCCGCATGAGTATTAGAAACAGCAGTTTGCCCCGTGCTGTGCTTTGTGTGAAACAGCACATCCTGGTACCCAGAGAGGAGAAATGGCCTAACTCCATAAGCCACACAGCCGTCATCTGAGGCTCAAGCCAAGCCTGCTTGATACTGCTTCCTCCGTGAGGAAGGACCCTGAGACCCGGCATCCATAGAGTGGGCTCACCTGTCTTGCACACTTCCTCAAAATAAAATGCTTTTATTTTGAAGTTTTGGTAGAGCATGTATAGAGGAAGTTTTAGAAGTTAATATTTTTGCTTTATATCAAAAGTGACAGTGACACAAATTTGATGTAGTGGTGTCCTTTATTAATAAAGAGCTAAGTTTCTAATTAGGTATACTTTTAATTTCACCAATTTATTTTAAAATGACTAGTGTATATTCATTGTACAAAATATGAATGTATTTTGTGTACATCTGGTGTTCTGTGCACTTCTAGCATATTCAGACTTGTGTTACCTAGCCTCTTTAAAAAAAAACCCTCAAATTCTTATAAACATTACAAAATAGATGGGGGAAGGTAAAAACCTTAAAGAATGATAGAAGTACATCAGGCTAGTATTCTTAGTTTCATCAGAAGAATACCGGATGGATTCAGTCTTACAGGTAAAGTGTGTCTCTATGAAAGCTATGACAGCTGTCGGTGTAGCCAGGCACAGCACGTGCCTAGCAGACTGAGGCCCTGGCTTCGCTCCTCTGCGAGGATGGGTGCATTCTAATGCACCCCACTCCAGCACATCTGTCTTGCATTGGCCCTCTTCCTCCAGAACGAGCTTCTTTCTCTGCTAGTTCCTGGTGCCTTCAGCAGCGCCTGCTGTGTGCTTGCCACCACCAGTGAACTCTTTAAGAAATACAATCTAAACCACTTTGTGCTTTACACTAGAAAAGTTTTTTTGCCTGTTGTAGTAAAAGAAAAAACAAAAAAGGAATGAAATTAGTACTTGGCTATATGGCTGAAGTATTGTTCCAACAGACACTCAATACTAGGCTACTTTGCATGCCTTCCTCTCCCTGATGTCTTCTGGTTCTCTGCATGTTTGTGCTCACAGCATATCTCAGCTTAGACTTGGCATATTTTAGTGCTCGGTTGCTCAATGCAGTGGACGGGAGGGAGCATACTAGCACACACAGTCCACCTTTGAACACAGCTTCCCTGCTGAACTGGATGGGATTAAGACTGAGATCAAAGCTGGCCTGATGCAGTTTGCAGCCACGTTCTGTCTGGCTTGGGTAGCGTTGGATCACACAGTCTTCTAAATTTACGTTAGGTGCCAACATTTCTACACAAGCCCCAGGTTTTATATAAAAGGCCTGGGAGGAAGCATCAAGAACATGGGGAGTAAGAGTCCTCTGGAATGTGTGCCTTTTCTCTACACGCATCTGCTTCTCTTTTCACAGCCTCAGCAGACTAGAGTTCTCTACTTCAGAGCCAAGGATCGGTAGTTAATAAACATACAAAAATAGATTAGTGACAGATTATAGAGAGCTTTAAATACCAGACAGAGTATAAAATGCAGTAACAAGCAACTTTTGAAGACAGGATTGGTGAGATTAAAGTCCTATTTAGGAAGATTATTCTGAAGCAGCGTGAAAAGAGAAGTTAGGAAAAAAAATCACCGTTTTTAATTAAAAAATTTTAGTTATTTATTGTTATATGTGTGAGTGTTTTGCTTCCATGTAGTCCTGTGCACTATATGCATGCCTACAGAGGCCAGAAGAGGCTGTCAATCACCTGGAACTGGAGTTAGACACAGCTCTAAACTGCCATGTTGCTGCTGGAAATCAAACCCAAGTCCTCTGGAAAAGCAGGCAGTGCTCTTAACTGCTGAGCCATCTCTCCAGCCCCAATTACCGATTTTTAATGAAAAGAGATGAGGTGGTATAAAAATAGACAACAGAGTTTTAAAAATGGAAAGCAGAAAAAGCAAGTTAAGTGGAAGTATCTTAGGGAGGGATCTGCCATCTAAAAAAGACCCCCACTGCCATATTAGTTACTTGAACTGTTGAGCTTGGTGGGAAATTTGCTTGCAGTCTCCTAGAACTCCACTGCATGTTAGGGTGGTTATGGGAAAGTCAAACTCTGCTTGCTGCCTGTCTGTGGTCCAGAGTCACTGGAGACATTGTTTCCACTAGGCTTTACATGGAGGCAAAGACCCTTTATTCCCCCACCCCCATCTTCTCTTCAGCATAGCCAGCATTCAAAAGATCCTTTGTAAAAAAGGATGGCCGACATTAATATTTGATCATTAACTGTATACCAGTCATTCCTCTAAGGCAGTGCTTGAACCTAGGACCTCACACAAGCTTGACCGGGGTTTAAGTACACCCTAACTCTTAAATTCTCTATGTAGACATTTTTCTTAATCCTTATAACCACCCTTGAGAGAGATGTTGCCACTGTTTCCATTTTATAGACAAACTGAGATCCTAAAAAAAAAATAATTCAGCCACAGGGATTGATAGGTTAGAATCAGTACTTGGATCTGGAGGTCTAAGAGATTTGACCACTATAAACCGTTTGCTTATCTATATCTGTTGGCATGCCACACAGGAACCTTACACTTTCATCCAGGAAGCTCTGGTAGAACTTATTTCAAGGGCATCAGTTTTGTTCTGGTCCCCCAGAAGGAATAGGACCCCAAAGATGTCCTTTGGTTCCCTTCTAGGGGACAGGTAGTGTTCCAGGCCTCTGTTCTTTGATGATTGGCTTATTGTTAGTGTGTGCTGATCTGTTTACTGAAGAATAAGTATAGGAATAACTCATTTTTAAACAAAGCTTTCGGTTTTCTGAGTCCAGGTACACTGCATGATCCAGGTTGCCCTGAGTTGTACTCTGTAGCCCAGGCTGGCCTTACATTCCCAATCCTGCCCTAGTGTTTGAGGACTGGGTTTACAGACGTGTACCACCACCCTCAAAACTCATTCCTTCCATGCAAGCTAAATCACGGTAGATTTTCTTTATATGGTCTTGAAAATCATCGCAGGAGATGCTTTAAAATCTTTTAATTTTGATCTTGAAGGGAGGCTGGAGTAGCTGTAGAGAAAAACCACACCTGATGTTTAATGGTGCATATCTCAGACAGTGTGAGGTTTCCCTACCTTATTCATCATGGTTTCTTTCCTTGACTTGCAGATGAACCACGTAAAGGAAAGATTCCAAGACGAGAAGAACAAGGAGGTGCTTTTCATGTGCATTGGCATCACGTCTGGAGTTGGACGCCTTCTCTTTGGCCGCATTGCAGACTATGTGCCTGGACTGAAGAAGGTTTACCTGCAGGTACTCTACACTCTCCTTCCCTATAGATGGAGGCTTACCTGTAGGTCCTCTACCCTCTCCGTCCCCTATAGATGGAGGCTTACTGGCAGGTCCTCTAC
>NC_022034.1:25899098-25899770 GCF_000317375.1 Microtus ochrogaster | reverse complement strand
TCCCCTATAGATGGAGGCTTACTGGCAGGTCCTCCACACTCTCCGTCCCCTATAGATGGAGGCTCATAAAAGAGGTAAAATTTGAGACCAGGAAGCTACGTGGAACAAGTTTATTACAGATAAAGTAACTTCCATTAGTTGGCTATAAGAAATGGCAAGCACTGTTTACTGAACACTTTGATGAGCTAACTTATGAACTGGGTACCACGTGCACCATCTCCAGTCCTGGGTCCAGCCCTTCAAGGAAGGTATAGTTCTTTACTTCTTCTTACAGATGGGAGCACTTAAGAACAGGTACTGTGGGGTCCAGGCCAGAACCTGTTATACAGCTAGAAGTAAGGGGAAACAGTAACTGGTGTTTCTCATCCTCCCACCAGTGCTGGGAGTAAACTTGAGACCCTTGTTATTGTTTATGTACTCCTTTATAAAATGTAGAGCCAAGCTAGTCATAGTAGTACACTCCTTTAATCTGAACACTTGGAAGGCAGAGGCAGGCAGATATCTGAGTTCAATGCCAGCCTGGTCTACATAGTGAATTCCAGGACAGTCAGGGCTACATAGAGAAACCCTGTCTCAAAAAAAAAAGTAGGGTCTTCAAAATAGCTCCCTGCATAAGGCTGTGTGCCTCAAAAGCCTGATGAGCTGAGTTTGATGCCGAGAATAGTAGAAGGA
>NC_022034.1:25894689-25898938 GCF_000317375.1 Microtus ochrogaster | reverse complement strand
CACACACACACACACACACACACACACATGATAGCCCACATCTGTAATCCAATACTTATGATGTAGGCTTGTCACAAGCATGAGGCCAGCTTGGGCTTGAGAGCAAGACCCTGTCTCAAGTTCAACAATGAAAGTATTTATTTATTATGTGATAATCATTCCACCCTTTATAATACCTCATTGTAGATCTATTTATCTAGCTTTTAGCTGACTAGTTAGTTTTGATTTCTAATGTCAAGGTGCCCTCTTCTGGATATCAGTTGTATTGATGACTTTCAGTTTTCATTTTGTAAAAACAATTCTGAGTACTTCTGCGTTCTTAGGTATTAGCCCAGGTAGAGTGACACAAACAGAATAGACAGGGTTCCTGAGTTCCTAGAGCAGGGTTATAGCTGGGAAAATCTGAGAGTGTTTGGACCAAGACAAAGGAGACTGACATGGAAGAAGCTGGAAAGCTGGGAGGGGCCAGTTATCCAGGACTTCTGAGCCTAGAGGCTTTTCTTTGTTGGAGAATGGTTATCAATTTAAGGTCACTATAGATTGTGTGTGTGTGTGTGTGTGTGTTTTACAGGGAAGGACATGAAAGTGTGGGAGAGGACACCTGCTGTTTTGTGGCTTACCTTGTGTTTTTGGTTCTGTCCAGATCGTTGGGTGTGTTGGTAGCTTGTTATTTTTGAGACAGGGTCTTTGCTAAGTTTTCAATTTACTACGCAGCTCAAGCTATCCTCAAACTCACTGTAGTCCTCCTGCCTCAGACTTTCTAGTACTTGGATTACAGATGTGTACCACCATGGCTGCTGTCTAAGTTTGTCCATCCAGATGGAGAGGTGTTTGTGATATCCAGTGGCACCTGCTAAGTGTCAGAAGGGGTGACTGCTTCAACGAAGGTAGTCAAGAGTCAAGAACACACATTTGTGTGTCCTGTGGCTGTTAGGAACCACTAACCACACTCCATCCAAGGATGGGGTTTTAAGTCTGTGAAGGGTCTTTCTTCCTTAATTTAGGGTCGGTGGCTGATTGGCCCACAATTGTTGTGTAAACATGTCCTGATCTGCCTTGAACTTCTTGAGCCAGTCCATCAGCTGAGGCCCTTCTGGGGAGGAAGGGGACAAAGGGGCCTCCAGGTCTTTGTCTGATGTCAGAATTTTGTCTCAGGTCTGGAGGCTGAGGAAGATCAACCATCTTGGAAGTTCACCACCTTTATTACCTAGATCCAGTCCCTCTTCCATATATCTGTCTACCATGGAATTTATCTAACTTCTAGTCCCTCATATGGACATCATATCCATATGTAGAAATGTGTCCACATGCATGTGGACGCATGCCCTGGGACTGTTGAGTGGTCATTCTGAAGCACAGTATAAGCTGAGGGCCTGAGGGATTGAAGAAAGCCTGTCGTGCTTTACTGTGGACATTTCTCTAAAATATGAATTGCTAGGGGAATATGTTCATGGGTTACGTATGTAATTAGAATGATGTCCATACCCTCTTCATGTGTAAACGTTGTCTTCTGTTGTAAAGACTGAACTGGTCAGTGCTACTTTGCTTTGCTATTCATTTCATTGACTACTAGCATTTTACATGAAGATATGGACTTTACCGACTACTTTAAGGTAGTAGCCAAATACTTAATATCCCCAGCCTAAATAAGGGCTCAGAAGCACCACAGTCTCATGTAGACTGCACCGCTGTGAATGTGCCCAGTTCTGAGGAGAGAGCCAAGCTCTCCCTCTCCTGTGAAGCACTACAGGCCCTGCATGCTTCAGAAGAATCCAGCCCTCAAGTCCCGTGGCCTCGTCATTCCATTCATTTAGTGCAAGTTGCCCAGGACTTGAAGCTGAGAAAGTTATGTTATTATGTTAAATAGGTATATTAGCGGTAACATTGGAATTCAACCGTGCCTAGTTATGTTTCTGCCTCCAAAAATTCCTTATGCTTATTCAGGTGTACCCTGGCTTTCCTCTTGAGTCCAATGTCTTGAGTAGGAAGGGCCTATGTTGTTGCCGCAGAACCACTGTGCTTAGGGAAAAAAAGAAACAGATTATGTAATGGAACATTATCTTTCCAACTGGGTTCTGGAATTGACAGATCAATATTCGATCTGTATATCTGGTATTTATCTGGAAATGATGAGGAAGCAGTGGTCCTCCTGTGTGGCCCAGGTATCCCAGTTTATAAGGGACAGTGTTTATTTCTCACAGCAATGATGTTCTGACCAGCCGGGGGTAAAACGTACTGGAAAACAGCCTGTTTTCCATCATTGCAGCTATGCTGGATGCAAAACCCAGCTCTCACCTCAAAGAAAGTAAGAGTTTATTCTGGAGCCAAGTGTGAGTGACCGTGGCTCCAGAACATAGATTAGGTTACTCCAAATACTGTGCTCTCAAGTGGTGACCATTTGGCGAGGTTTATATAGTGACAGAGCCTTGAATCGAGGTACTTTTCAAATGCATCGGTAGAAACATTAGGTAAGTGTGTTAAAGCGAAGTGAGGAAGTAGGAGGCTTAGGCGCTGTGATGGAACTCAGCCGTTTGGTTGGCGGTACTGGCACACTGAAGAGCACTTTCCCAGTGGCCACAAGGATGTTAGCTCACACACCAAGTGGGCAGGAAATGGCTACTGATGGGCTAAAGATGGCCCAAGATAATTTGATTCTGGACTTGTAATATTCTAAACTCTTCAACATCGTTGAAGTTCTAATAAGTCAGTGGGCTATGAAGGTTCTGTGGGGGCAACTTCTTCCCAAGAATCTTCCTTCAATACAAATAAGGTAAAAGAAACTAAGTATTTTTCTGAAATGCGTAAAGAATAAGCTGTCTGTGTGAATGAACTTAAGGGTTCAATCCTCAAAGGAAAATAAAAAACTTTCTAATTAAATGATTTTTTTTTCATTTTGTACGTATGGTGTTTTCCCTGCATGTTTATCTGTGTGCCACATATGTGCCTGGTGCTGCAGAACCCAGAGACAGTGTCAGATTCCCTGCAGCTGGAGTCACAGGCTGTTGTTAGCGGCCGTGTGTGTACAGAACCCAGGTCCTCTGGAAGAGCGGTCAGTGCTCTTAACCAGTGCTCTGACTGTCTCTCTAGTTCCAAGTTAATATGTCTTAAGGTAGGCATATCAGTGCATGTCTGTCATCCTGTACTCAAAATGTTGGGGCCGGGGGATTTTGAGTTTGAGGATATATTGCTATATTATATCTTAAAAGAGCAACAACAATAATAAATCTTTTCAAATAACTGAGAAAGAAAGAACATAAATTATTATAGTTTAAACTGAAAAGGGCCTTGTGGTTAGGAAAAGATTGAGACATGCCCTAGGTGTACAGAAATACTTTAACAAACAAGCAGACAAACAAAATTAAAGTGCCTGGATCTTATTATATTAAATTAATTGTTCCATGAAAACATTTGTTATTAAGCAAAATCGAGTTTATGGCTGATACTGAATGAAGCTATCAAGTGCCAAGTACTCACTAGCTGTCAGTGTGGTGAGTTTAACCCCCAGAGCTGGCTTTCTTGACAGAAATTTGTATTGAACAAAATAGAAAGAGAGACAAGGTACGTGTGTATGTGCGTCCTTTCTTTATAATTATGGTGAGGGGGCTGGAAATCTGGTCTGTGATTTTTATCAGTGAAGGGCACCAAATTTAAACCAGGCATGATAATTCTCACCTATAACCTTCGCACTCAGGAGATAAAAGCAGTAGGGTTGTGAGTTCAAGACCAGCCTGGGGTCTATGGCATGATCTCTTTCAGCCAAGCCAAGCACAAGAAAGCAAGATTTAATTCGGTAGTTTAGATTTCCTGCAGTTTGTTTGATTGTGAATGTTTCTGAGACTGTTCATGTTATCTCCTCTCATAGTTACCAACAGAACAAAAATATATCTGTAACTATGGTTAGTAGGTTTTGTCTCTCCCGCAGCTTTACCTCGTCTTCCCCCTTCTTAGGAGAGACTAGAGATTTTATTTAGCTCACTGTTCTGGGGGATGGGAAGTCTGTGATGTTGGCTGGCTCCTGGTGTCATTTCTCAGTACTTCTTAATATAGCAGAGGCATCACATGGTGACAAAGCCTGGTTAACTTTTTGACTAAAAATAACTCCTTAACTCTTTGCCTACTTGTTACCTTTTAGACGTTTTATTTCCATATTTTGTTTCTATTTAGGCCTTTTTGTCTCAAGAATAAGCATGTCTTTTGCTTGTTCAGGATCGTAGAGGGCTAGAGCCTGGTTGTGTTGGTTAGTTTTTTT
>NC_022034.1:25890548-25893974 GCF_000317375.1 Microtus ochrogaster | reverse complement strand
TTTTTTTACTGCTGAGTAATACTCTAATATGTATATATGTTGGTTAGTTTTTATGTCAACTTGATATAAACTAGAGTCATTTAGGGAAAAGAACTCTCAGCTGAGAAAATGCCTCTGTAATTTCTTGATTAATTTCTGATTAATGATTGGCATGGGAGGGCCCAGCCCACTGTATATACCAGTGGGCTTGCAGAGGAGAGCCAGTCAATAAGCAGCATTCAGCTGCCCTCAGTTTTGGTTCCTGACTCCAGGTTCATGCTTGAGTTCCCACTTGGCTTCTCTTAGTGTAGGAAACACGGTCTTCATTTTATAACAACAAATTCAAGAGAGTTCTAGTGAAAATGAAGCCATTTTATAATACAACATTCTGCAGCAAAGGACACCATAGCTGTACAAGACAATGTCTTAAGCTCCCTGACCTTGAAATCCCTGTTCTCTTTTTATGTCAGCTGAGACCCACAATCTCACATGTTCTAGCATAGCCTCTTGCCCAAGTTCCCCATTCTATTGATTCAGGACACAAAGCCTTAGCTAGTGAATCTTCCGGGGCTTAGCCACATAGTAGACTGCCCACAACTTGCCAGCTCTGAGTGTTCTCGGCAAGCAGGTAGTACCTCGGGGGTGAGAAGCCCAGTGCCTCCTGTTCTTCTGTAACTCTTTGACGAGCTTTAAATGCACCTCATACGGAAGCTGGACCAGAACGATTTGTTTCTCACGTTGGTGTTACCTGGAGTGTAAGCCATTGAACCCTTTCCTCCCCTAGTTGCTTTGGTGATGGAGTTTACCACAGCAGCAGAAGCAAACTAGAGCAGTTGTATCCATAAGCATGCCTGTGTGGGGCCTAGGGAATTCAGAAGAGAGGAGACTCTTATCTCTGCCGTCCACTCTGAGCTGCTGCCCGTATGGACCACAAGTTCTCGGCTGGCTGTCTATGGGCCTCGAATGTGTTCCCCGGCACCATTGTCTGCATGTAAAATGGGGATGGCTTTGTACTCACAGAGCTCTAAGCTCGGCAGTGGAGCAGCCCAGGTAAAGTGGTTAGAGCAGTGTCTGGAGCTTGGTAAACTATACTTTACACAGAAACTTTCTTCTGCTTGTTCATTCAGGGTTTTCTGGGTCTGACAGCAACTTTGAGGAACTGTTCCTCTCCTTTCACCCTAGGGTCCTGGGCCTGGAATTCATGTTCTCAGCTTTGGCAGCAGGAACCTGTACTTGCTGAGCTGTCTCTCTGATTCTTTGTTTTAGTTTTGAGACAGGCTCTCAATATATATTAGACTGGCCTTAAACTGTTGGTTCTCCTGCCTCCATTTGTGAAATTCTGAATAAAACCACCACGCCCAGCCAGTTATCCAGCTTTAATTATTTCTTGAGAGGTTACTATGTGTTCTCTCCCCACTGTTTGTACCCACTATATTTTACATTTATGACTATGGCATCCTCTAAAAATATTTCACTTGTACTTTTTATTTAAATGTTCTTCTCTCCAGAACCTAAGAGGAAGAATCACGCCTTATTCAGTGTGTAAATCTCTGTGTAGCGTAATACTTACTAAATGGCAGGCAAAATCGGGGGTTTGGTTGAATTAACTACCCTAACCTTAAGATGTTTGGTGACTCAAAATAAATATTCTGAACTTTAATGCTTCAGTGCTCAGACATGATCTATAATAGTTATTTAGAAAGTGTAATGACGTCATGGGTTAAAAAGTAATCGAGTACTTGATGAGTAAATGCGGGCTGCCAGTATTGACCTTCCTAAACCTCCTAATATCTAGTCCAAAGATGTAAAGCATATATAGATTCTGTCTAAAGAATGTGTAGGCTGAGAAGGAAGGTTGCTGTATAAAATGGTTATATTCTTGTTCCCTGACAAAACAGTAAGAAAATACAAGAGGCTCTCGGAAAAGTTGATTCTTGTAAAAACTGACGGTCCTATAGCACCCGCACAACAGGGCTGGTTACGCGAGCCAGGAACTAAACAGGCCTGGAGACTTAAAATCACACACACACACACACACACACACACACACACACACACACACACACACACACACAGAGAGAGAGAGAGACAGAGACAGAGACACGAGGAAACGGGTCATCCTTGATACAAGACTTCCAAGTTTATTGTGCTGAGGGAAAGGTTATATAGGGCTCTGGCCACGCCCCAGCTCTCGGGGTTTTTCAGCTGCAGACCCACCAGCTGCCATCAAGGTCTGGTGCTCAGAGCTGCTGCAGGCAAAGGTAAACAAGTTGTTTTGCTTAGATCACTCCAGCAGGCTAAGGGTCTGAGGCAAGAAAGTCAAGGGGCCAGGGGTCCATAGCTCCCGACAGATTCTGTGGATCAAGAGGAAGGAGAGGGTCCGTTTCCTCACAGCGGTGTTGACAGGAAGTCTTCTGTCCCAGGTGCTCTCCTTTCTCTTCATCGGCCTGATGTCCATGATGATCCCGCTGTGCAGCGCCTTTGGGGCCCTCATTGCTGTCTGCCTGGTCATGGGCCTCTTCGATGGATGTTTCATTTCTATCATGGCTCCCATTGCCTTTGAACTAGTTGGTCCTCAGGATGCTTCCCAAGCCATTGGATTTCTTCTTGGATTCATGTCTATACCCATGACTGTGGGTCCTCCAGTTGCAGGTAAATCAAACAATTCTATAGTAATTGTGCTAATTCATAGCGTTTTCTACTTTGGGTCCTAAACCTCTTTGTGAAATATATTTAACATATTAATAGTTACTGTGCGTTTTCTCTCTCTCATTTTCAATAAGACTATATGTTAATAGTAGGTTTAAAATGTTTATTGGGGGGCACTCTGCAGGCATGTGTGTGTGCGTATATATTAAGCCTAGACAGGGCTTTGTACATGCTAAACAAGCACTTACCTCTGAGCTACATTCCCCACAAATTCACTTGTTGGGAAGTGAGTTCTGGACATTGAACTTGGACATGGAATGTACTAAATATATTCTTTTATTGAACTATGCATTTAGCCTCAATTTTTCCAGTTCTGTTAGTTTATGTTAGACAAATGGAAACATAAAAATGAAGATTCTGATAGATTTCTAAGCATATAGTACTTTTACTTAAGAAGCATACCGTACCCTGAGAAATGGTTGAAGAAAAGTTACATGTAGTGGGAAGAACATGGTTGTCCACGAATATGAAAATAATGTGGCTGGGCATGGTGGTACACACCTGTAATCTCAATTTGCTGGAGGAGAACTGCAAGTTCAAGACCAGCCTGGTCTACATAGTGAGTCCCAGGAGTACTGGGTTATATAATGAGACTTGACTCCAGTCAGTTAATAATCAAAATGTAAACAAAATCAAAAATATATCATCCATGCAATGGATAGGGATAAGTATTATTCAGCCATAAAAGTAATAAGATAGTGACACTGATACATGCTAGGGACACTGATACATACTAGG
>NC_022034.1:25871167-25888821 GCF_000317375.1 Microtus ochrogaster | reverse complement strand
GGACACTGATACATGCTAGGACACTGATACATGCTAGGACACTGATACATGCTAGGGACACTGATACATGCTAGGGACACTCTATTGTTCACATTTAAATGGCTACCTTTATGTTAGGTGAATTCTACGTTTAGAAGCCTTATAAGTGATGGTATGATGTCTTACTTGGGTACCAGTTTTCAATACAATTAGGGTAAAATTTCCATTATATACTGTCACCTGTGTTTGATATAGTGGCTCAGTGAAAATTCAGCTTAATTCATTCTTACATCTGGAACCACATTGCTGGTCCAGAATCAAGGAAGCAAGAGTTACTATGGAACAGATGCAATAGAGTTTAAGTTCTAATGGTGGTAATACGTGCCTCCAATCCTTCCTCTTTTCTCAGGTAGTACACTGTTCACTTAGCTTTGCTTGGGAGGTTTCAGATATACAGGCAAGCACCAGCATTTCAGTGGGAATAATGTTGCTTTAGTAGGACCAGTAGTTTATTAGTTCAGAGACCAAGAGTAGGGCGGGTAGCAGGACATTTCTGAAGTAGGAAGAATATTGCATGAGCAGCTCGATAGGAGAATTACCACTCCCATTTCCTCAGTGGTTCAGGGGTCATCATAGTATTGCAGTAAAATCCTGTTTATTAGTATCCACTGGATGAAATGTGAGACGTTTGGATTCTGAAGACAGGAATATTGCATATTTAAAGAGGCTGTGTATTTTATGTTTAGATCCATATGACTGTATATGTTCATTTATTTGTATGTATGTAGGTGTGCCACTGAATACATCCTTAGCTGTCCATTAAATGAAGTTAGACACATGTCCCTGGATATTTTACATAACTTGACATTCCACAGTAAAAGTTCAAACACTGAAAAAATTTAGAACTTGTAGTCCCAGATTTTTTTTAAAGAAAGTTTAGAAGTAAAATAATATTTTTCCAGAAGCAGAGCCTAAGAATTCATCAAGTGCCAGACACCACTTTTGGGCTTTCTGTTTATTTTGAGGCAGGGTCTTTCTATGTTCACTAGAACTCTCTCTGTAGTCTAGGATGGTTTTAAACTCAGAGATCCATATGCCTCTCCCTTCCAAGTGCTGGGGTTAAAATCATGTGTTGCCAGGCCTGGCCAGATGCACATTTTTATACTTTCTTCCCAAGGATGGGCAAGCCTTATTATCTTTCTCAAATATATTTAAAAATCTCTCTTTTGGACTAGAGAGATGGGTCAGCAGTTAAGAGCCCTGACTGCTTTTCCAAAGGACCTTTTCTCAGAACCCACATGACAGGTAACTGTCTCTAACTCCAGAGTCTTCCTTGCATGCCAGGCAGGCATTTGGAGCCTAACGTTTGGACAAAAACCCATATACTTTTTTTTCTCTCTGAAACAGGGTTCTTTGTGTAGTCCTGATGTCCTAGAACTCACTCTATAGAGCTGGCTGACTTCAAACTCAGATCTGCCTGCCTTTCTCTGCCTTCTGAGTGCTGGGATTAAAGGTGTATGCCACTGCTGCCCAGCATGCACATACACATACGCACACACGCACGCGCGCGCGCGCACACACACACGCACACACACACACACACACACACACAATTTATGGGTCTCTTTTTTTATCCCAACTCTTGGATTTATAACTTTTCATCTTACTGTATTAGAGTTTAAGTTAGCTTCATGTTAAAATCAAATAAGATCAAACTGAGGTGTAGATGTTTTGTAGATGTTTTAGAACCTTTGATCTGGTTGTTCCACCCACCTTCAGCTGAAACAAGGGCCATTACACCAAGTATTTGCATATCCTTGGTGGCCTCTGAGGGGCTTTGGGAATGCCAAATCTTAGCGTCAAAATCTTTCCACAGGTGATATTTTGGTATGACCTGTATTCTGTAGTAAAATTTTAGGTAGATATTTTTTCCTTCCTCATATCAGGAAAAGGTTTACATTCCAAGCCTGTTGACTGACCTGGGAGCCAAACCTGTTCTCTCCTAGTGACAACTGCTGTCTCCGTTTCCAGGGTTACTTCATGACAAGCTGGGCTCCTATAATGTGGCCTTTTATCTTGCTGGAATCCCTCCCTTTGTTGGAGGCATTGTGCTCTGTTTAATCCCGTGGATCCATAGTAAGAAGCAGAGAGAGATGAGTAGAAGCCCTGGAGGGGAGAAGATGGAGAAGATGCTGGAGAACCAGAACTCTCTGCTGTCAAGCTCCTCCAGGATCTTCAAAAAACAATCAGACTCTATTATTTAATGCCAGACATACCTCCACCTGACTGGATTTGCTTTTGAAGTTTCCCTTTTATATGAATTGCAAATTTCCTATTTTTTTAATCATCCTTGGAATAGCACAAATGGGAAATGGAGCCTTTATCTCCACGGGAGCCATTTTCTCTCCCCAAACAGCTTTGGTACTCCCAGGAACTGGGAAGAGACTGTTACAGCATCGTATCTGGAAGCTGAACTCGAGAACTCAAAGCTGTCTTAGTGGCAGGCAGCCGTGAAGCCATGGATGCTGTGTAGCCGGCCCAGACACGCACAGTGGACTTCGAGCTACGTGAAAGGGTAGCAGTTTGGTTCATACCGGAAGTATTTTGTTGGTTGCTTCATTTGGTGTTTTTAGTTCCAGTGTTTTAGTTTCTTCTGCATTTTGTAACTTTTTGCAAAATTCAAGCCTGGATCCTAGATAATAACCTAAACCTCAAGTCTGTTGAATGACCTAAGCTATGAAAGTGGGTGATTCTGATGTGCTCCGGTGTCATGGGACACCCAGCATGTCTGAGATGATGGGGCCTCTCATAGGCAACCCTCGGGCGTTTCTTCTGCTCACCTTTGTTCCCTTTGGTCTGTAGTGTGTTTTACTCCAGTAGCCAGAAACACACCAAATTTCTGATTTTGTGTAGACAATAAAGTAAATAGAATGTATAAAAGCTTTCCTGGTAATTTTAACAGGGTTTTTCTGACTTCTGGATTCATTGGTACTGTATTGTGAGTGTTTTAATGAGCATGTTATCAGTTGGTGTAATGGGCACCTATTGGAGGTAGGATAGACTGTTTTACACATTAGAAAAATATCTGATAGAAATCATTGCTTAAATCGACGTATGGAATTATGGTTCTAAAAGGTTAAATATACTTATGGAAAGAAATAATTCCTAAAATTTCAAAATAATTTTAGCAAAAATGTGCATTTGTGTGTACAGTCGTGTGCCAGTAACAGGGATACTGAGAAGCCTGATGGCCGGTGCTTTCCTTGTCTTGACGTCAGAGTTGATGGGCACAGAGTTGATGTGCACAGACTGAGGAGATGCCATGGTAACCAGCCGATAGGATTTGTTAGCACAGTATTACGTATGTACCTCTTTTGACTAAACAATCAGTGTGGTGTTTATCTGCCATGTGCTCCATATTAATTCCCACCATCCCCTATTTATGTCTAGACTGTAGAAACCAAGGTATTAGCTTTGAGGACCTAAAAATTAAAACCAAAGTCAGGCCATGGCCCATTACTCATTTATAAAAACAGGAATACATTCCCATGTCTTTGAAATTATATTTCAGACCTTTAAAGATTAAAATGCAAAGTATATTTAAATCATTAGCCTAGATGAATATTAAATCGTAGTTGAATGTAGCTTGCTTGTTCATGTGAAACGTATTATCTTTCCCTAAGCACTTCCGGGATCCTTCCAAGGTGATCTGGAAGGTGAGAAATAACCTTACTATCTCACTACCTGGCTCTCTCCCTTCTCTCTCTAGCTGGGGATGGGACTACCGGGAGAGAGCGCAGACTTGTGCTTGGTGCGGGAGGTAGAAGGCAGAGGAAGTGAGGCTGCCACCGGAAACCTGGGAGACTTTTCCTCTCCATAGCAGGCTTTCTCACCTGCCACCGTGGAAGTAACAGCCTACATGCTAAATGTACAATTTCTTTTAAGGGGGTTTGAATAACTGTAATTTATTTATTATTTATTTATCATGACATGGAGTCTAAATAGATCAGATTGGCCTTCAACTCTTTCCTGTTGCTTCAGACTTGTGTAGGAATTGCTGGGGTGTGCTGGCATGTGTGGCAGTGATTTTGATTTTGAAGGTACGAGCTTACAAGGCTATATACATGCAGCTGTTTTCTTTTTGAGGCAAGGTCTCACTAAGGAGCCTAAGCTGGCCTGGAGCTCACTATGTAGCCCAGACTGGCTCAAACTCACAGAGCTCCTTTAGGTTTTTGGAAGCAGTCTTGATATGTGGTCCAGGAGGAACTGGAACTTGAGGTCTTCCTGCTTCAGCTTCCTAAATAGAGGAATCACAGGTGAATCACAGCTGTGTGCCCACCTTCAGCATACTACTGCACCCAATGTTTTTCTGTTTTAAATTGAAGGGTCTTTGGCAATTTGTTTGCAAAAGGTTCTCTTTCAGGAGGTATGTATATATGTATACACACACACACTGGTTTTTCCAGACAAAGGTTTCTTTGTGTAGCCTTTGCTGTCCTGGAACTCCCTCTGTAGAGCAGGCTGGCCTCCATCTCCTAGAGATCTGCCTGTCTCTGCCTCCCAAGTGCTGGGATTACAGGTATGCTGGGATTACACTCCCTGGCTCAGGAGGAAAATATCTTAACCATATTGTCCTTTCTTTCTTATTTTAGAGAAGGTTTTACCATGTAACCCTGGCTGGCCTGGAACTCAGAGAGATCATCTGCCTCTGGCTCCCCTGCTGGGTTTAATGCTGTGCACTATAACTCCTGGCTTCTGTCTCCTTGAGTGTTGAGTTCAGGCACACGGGGTTAACACATGGGAGAGAGGTGCTTTTCCAAGTAGCACAGGGAACATGACATGAATTTGTCTTGTTGGAGGTTTACAAATACTTTCACCAAGTCTAACAGTAGCATAGGTATACAAGCCAGAAGTTCCCAACCTAATTTCTGTTTCTCACTAAATCTAACTATAGGTATCTCTCAGTTTCAGCGCGTTCTGGAGGGAGAATGCCTTGTAGTCATGAAGCAGCTTGTACATAATAGGGACTCTCAGCACAAAATAATGTTGAGAAGCCATGTTAGAGCTGGGAAGCCACCAGGAGATTGGGAATGGCAATTGTTCTAAAGTACGTGATGTTTTCAGCATACAAGTAACTAGAGACAACTTGTTAAATTACTTTTAAAGATTTATTTTATGTATGTATGTGTTTGTACAGGTAGCCACAGAGGCCAGAATGGGGCATCCTATCCCTTGGAGCTAGAGTTCGGGTGTTGTGAGTAGCTGGGATCTGAACTCCAGTCCTCTGGTGGAGTGGTGAATGCTCCCCACCTCCAAAAAAACAAAAGAGACAAGTCTTTCTATGTAGCCCTGGCTGACCTAGAAATCACTGTGTAGATCAGGCTAGCTTCTAGCTCAAGATACCTGTTTGCTTCTGCCTCCCTCGTGCTGGGATTTAAGGCGTGCGCCACCACCTAGCTGCTGTAAGCACTCAACTTCCCAGCTGATGAGTGTTTTATATGTGTGCGAAGGCATAAGCCTTCCTGAGACCTTCCCTGCTGGGTGAAGGAGACTTTCATAATACAGTCTGCACTGCAATACTGTCTTTAGGTCCTAGGATGTGTTACTGTGTTATAATTTACTCCCTCACAATGCACAGGACTGCAGCGGGTGCCTCTACTAAAAATTAGATCAAGGTTGCTATTAAACTTCATATTCCTTTCAAAATTTTTTTATTAAAAAGATTTACTTTTTGTGTATGGATGTTTTGCCTACATGTATGTGTGTGCTTTCAGAGGCCAGGAGAGTGCCTCATGTCCTCCCAGAACTGGAGTTACAGGAGGTTGTGAGCCACCCTGTGGGTGCTGGGAACAGAACTCAAGTCCTTTTCAAGAGCACCAAGTGCTCTGAACTGTTGAGCCACCTCTCCAGACCCAATATATATATATAATATATATATATTAAAAACTGTAAGACAATGGAAAAGACAAAACCATACATGTATTTTATACATACATTTGAGGAATTTTACATATGAAGCTATTACTGAGTTCAAATACATGGCAGGATCCGGTTTTTGTTAACACTCAATGATTTAAGTTTTATTTACAAGAAATTGACCACCAAATTAAGCCTTTGTAATGAACATGGCCTCCTAAGAGAATAACTTTAAAGAAAAGCCCCTCATTAGTGTTTCTAGCACAGAGTGTAAAACACTCATGGATTGGGGATATCTCAATGTGGTAGGCCACTTGCCCTGCGTGCCCAAAGCCCCAGACTCATGACAAGAAGTCAGAAGGAAAAGAAAAAAAGGGATATTTATCTTATAATTGGATTTGATTAAGGAGATATTTTGAACATTTAAACTATTTAATTTTTTCAGCCTAAAGTCAATTTTTTGAGTCATTGGTCTTAAAATTTGAATATTGAGTTACTTACTGAGTATTTTTGTAATCTGAAAAAAATTCTCATTGAAAGTATCCTTGTTTGGGGACTTGGAGAGATGGCTCAGCAACTAAGAACACTTGACTGCTCTTCAAAAGGACCTGGGTTCATTTCTTGGGACCCACACGGCAGCTCACAACTGTCTGTATCTCCAGTTCCAGGGGATCTGACACCCTCTCACAGGTACATATATAGGCAAAATACCAACATACCTTAAATAAAAATAAATAATTTAAAGAAAGAAAAAATGATAGTTCACTTTTTTAAAGTATTTACTTATTTATTATTTACACAACGTTCTCTCTGTGTATTTGTCTGCATGTCAGAAGAGGGCACCAGATCTAATTATAGATGGTTGTGAGCCACCATGTGGTTGCTGGGAATCGAACTCAGGACCTCTGGAAGAACAGCCAGTGCTCTTAACCTCTGAGCTGTCTCTCCAGTCCCTGACAGACTAAAACTGCACCTGGGCCAATGTCCATAAACCTCAGTTACATGCTTGTGATCAACAGTGTTGGGCTCCTGCTTGGTGCTCCTAGCACCATGCTTATGACAATGTCAGACTCACCAAAATGTCACCAAAAGGTACCTGGAGGCCCCAGTTTATGAGCTTCTGTAAGCAGGATTCAGACAACCGAAGGTCATGGGGGTTAGTGTAGTCCTGCCTTCTTTCACAGACTTTGCCTCAACTGTTTCATAAGAATGAGAAAACCTCACTGCCAATGTTGTCTTTTTAGCTAGAAAGAGCATGCGTTCCCAGCTGGGTCTGTTGGGTTCGCTGTTAATTATTGTGAGTTACGTGTGCAAGGAGGGTCTTACTGATCATATCCCAGAGTTCCTCCCACAGCAGCTTCTGATGTAGGGATTAATTGGGGGAGCCAAAGACCCGACAGTTATAAAGGTACCGTGTCGCGCGAAATAGCGCTGCATTTTATCCGCTTCTCCCGTCAGGTTGTTTCAGCTTGAAAGTTAGAGCTACAATAGACTGAACTTCGCAGTATTGAGAAAAAGACTGTCTGTTTTAAGTATCTCTTGGCATCTTCTTACTATTTCTACTTATATTTTATCTTAATGTTTATCTGAAAAATTTAATTATTTTATATAGTTTGAAGGTTCAAACTCTCTTAGCAAAACCAAATATTCCAGACGTACCTAGCGCTCCATGTGAGCGTGCTCTCCCGGTCCTCTCTCCTCCTCTCTCCGCTTCCCTTTCACTTTCATCCCCCCATCTCCCCGCCTCTCCTACGTGGGGTGCCATCCTTCCTATAGATGTGTAAATATAGCTAACTGTGTGAAAGTGCCATGCTTGGACTGACCAGCACGGATATTTTCCTAGTTTTGAGAAATTCTGCTTCTTTTAAAGTAATATACTTTGTAATTGATTTTTTTAAAAAAATGTGATTTATATATTTCATATGCAGACAACCAAAACCTTTTTAATGAAGAGTGCTTTGTAATTTGGAGAATACAGTCATTTTACTATGGGGAAATGTGATTCTCTCAGTAAATGCAATAAAAGTTTTAGCAAATTCCTGTAAGACCTTGTGATTGTATTTATGGAATTCCCGGGGCAGGGGACTTAACAGTCTGTGTTTTATACTGTATGTTTTCCTGTGTTTGGATATTGCCATTTCCCAGGGAAGGGAAGGCCTCGACATGTTCTAAAAGCTAAAAGCCCTAAGCGTAGAGGCTATGCCCAGGGTTTTGTCCATGCTAAGCAATGCTCCGACCCTGGTTGCACCCAGCCCCAGCACTTATTTCAGCGAGTAGTATGTGGCTCTGTGGATCAATTCTTCACCTGTGAATCAGGCTTCCAGAACTCCAAACCTCCCTGGTTCTCCTGGCTCCAGGCCACTCCTTTCCTGTGTCCTAGTCATCTTCTGAGGATTGGGATTGCGCCAGGACCTAACTTTTGACACACAGATCCCTTGGAGGTTGGGTGCTCATGGGTCCCAGCTCTCAGTCTCCTGCCTCAGCTTCCCAAGTACTGGAATTATAAGCATGTGCCCTCCTGCTCAGTCAGACTCCTCCATACTCTCCTAGCCTCAGTTTCTAGAGTGCTGACATAGCCTCTCTTCCTTGACGCCCCTAGTCTTGTGTTTCCCACCTTAATGTCTCAGTAACAGGGCTTAACCAGTTCATGCCAAACTGAGCTTGTTTCTTTCAGTTCATGGAGACTTTATAGTTGCATGGACTAAAGCATCACCTGCACAGCCATGTTCCTCTCATATCCACTAACAATCACCAGCAGGTCCTGTTGGCACCGTCCCTAATATATCCAGAATTTCTCCCCTCCCCACACAGAGACAAGTCATAATTTATGTGTTTGTCTGCCCTGTGGTTTTTCTGCTGTCTGGCAGGGAATATTCTACCATTGAACTGCTTGAATTAGGAAATCTTTTTAAGCAAGAAATAAGAGTGTGTCAGCCTGGCGAGTGAGGCTGTGACACAGGGGCCCGGAAGAATCGGTGCGGGTGCTGTGGACACAGGAAAACAGTAGCATAGCTACCCATTCCTCCTTGAGACAAAGGCTGCGTTCATGAGAGGTGACGTGAGGGAAACCAGACACTAATGGACTGGCTTATGAAAGCCATTAAAGGGCGTTTGGTCCACCACAGCTGAGATCATCACAAATATTACAGCTGGGGACAGAGAGGAAAGACAGTTTTTTTTCTATCAAAAGTGGCTAGCCTGTCAAGGACCGATATTTTATAAATACCCCCCCCCCTTTACAGGATTTTCATGTAAAGGAGATCAAATCTTTTACTCTCCTGAACTTGGCAAGACTCCTGTTTCTCAAGGGTCTGTGCTGCACTCTGGAACTCAGTCATAGCAGCCAATCTCTTCCCATTTTTCTTCAGAGCTCTTTCCAAATTAACCAATCAGGAGCAGACTGTGAGGGTGAACCTCAGCCAATGAGAAAGGGCCAGGCTCCTTAAGGGAGTCTTTTAGACAGAGACCATCTTGGCTGTGTGTACTGCTTGCTTGCCTGGTGTGGGCCATGATGCCCCCTTTTTACAAAAATAATTGTCTTGCCATTGTTTTGTTTACTTTCTTTGTGCAAACTCCTCAGTGAATGGGGTGTGGAAGAAGCAACATTCAATGCTCAGTTTACTGCCAGATAAAACAGCTTACAGGGTGGGGAAGAAAGAACTTGGCTCAGCAGAGATCCTGGACTGGCGTTAATCCCACTTGTCAAGAATAAGATCATTACCACAATTTTTGAGCCAAACTTGAAGCAACTTTTAATTAAATACAAAAGATCAGAATGATGGACTCTGACCCATTCCTGGGATCCCAGAAAATGACAATCAGTCACGTTTTGCAGAGGCTTGAAAAGACAAACCCATCAGGCTACATATTTCCCAACTGGTCCAATCAGGGGCAAGCATACATCCTGACATCTTTCCTGCCCACATACTTCCTGCCTACCTGTGATAAGCCCATCTGGTGCAGTTGGGGGCAAATGAACTTGTTTAAGGGAGCAAACACATATGGCTTGTTATCTGCCAAAAACAACAGCCTCCAGCACATCTGTCCTTGGGCAAGGGGCTTGCAGGTTAGAGGTATTTTGCTTATGTCTTACTCTCAGGCATTGAAGGAGTACCTCCAAGTGTTCAAATGCAAGAACATACCTTGCTGACAGCCAAACTTGTAAGAGTCACCCTGTTGGGTATTGGTTTAAACACACAAAGGGGTCATGGAAGGAAGCTAAGAGTTGCCACTGTCTGGTGGGGCTATGTAGTGATAAGGAGTGGAGGGCCACTTCTTGCCACCCGGCTAGCTTTACCCAAAATAATTACACGGAAACTGTATTCTTTTAAACACTGCCTGGCCCATTATCTCTAGCCTCTTACTGGCTAACTCTCACATCTTGATTAACCCATTTCTAATAATCTGTGTAGCACCACAAGGTGATGGCTTACCGGGAAAGATTCAGCACGTCTGACCTGGTGGCTGGCTTCATGGCGGCTGATCAACTATGCTTTCTTTCTCCCAGCATTCTGTTCTGTCTACTCCACCTATCTAAATTCTGCCCTATCAAAAAGCCAAGGCAGTTTCTTTATTAACCAATGAGAGTAACACATAGACGGATGACCCTCCTCCATCAGGGCTAGAGTTCCTACAGCGAGCCCAGTTACAATGGGGAACCCTAGCAGTTGTGAAGATGCTGGTGCCAGGGGACAGTCAGCAGAAACACCAGCCACCATGAAATGGAGGCAGCTGGGACCAAGATGGATGGTCCAGAGAGGGGACCCAAGCTCTCTGGGAAATCTCAGAGGAATTGTGAATGAATCCCAGGTGTTGAAAGTTGAATGGTTTGTACTTTTGGAACTTGTTTTTGTCCTGTGCAGGTTGTGGTTGTGCCCTGTATCTTCCCTCTTGAAATAAAAAGGGTTCTTTAGATATTGTAGGAGCACAGCTGAGATATTTTAAACTTCTTTAAAGGGAAATTTTGGAGTTTTACAAAAATTTAAATAAAAAACCTAGAAACAGTTTTTAAAAATATTTAAACTTACAAGGCTATGTGACATTTTAAATTTATAAGTTATTTTATTACGATATCTTTATTAATATGAAATCTTTTGGGGGGTGTTGAGACAGGGTTTCTCTTTAACTTTGGAGCCCTGGAACTCACTCTGTAGATCAGTCTGGCCTCGACCTCATAGAGATCCGCCTGTCTCTGCCTCCCAAGTGCTAGGATTAAAGGATGTACCACCACCCATCTTTAATATGTAATCTTGATAAATACAAAATAAAAGGCTAAAATTAGGGCCACAGCTATGAGTATTAAATACTTAACCCTAGAAACTGGGATATTCCTACCTTGTGATGCAGCATGATAGTAGACCTACTTCTTACATAAGGTCTATTCGGGCTAACAGAGACTGGTTTAAGAATGAACGTCTAACCTCCTCGTCTTTACTAACTTTGTTAAGCTTTAACTATTTTGATAAACTGAGTCAGACAAGAAACATATTCTGTAATGCACTGAAAGGACCAGGAAAGTAAAGTTGCCATTCTCCCTATGGATTGTCGTCATGATTTAAGGTTTTATTTTAATACTAAAAGAGCTTCAACTCAGAAACTGTTATTTTTTTAAGGCTCAAATGGAGATACAGCTGTAAAATCCTAATCTTGGAAGGGTTACTAGCTTACTATAAACTGTTAAAGATAATTAAGACATGCAAGTGCCCCAGTTTTAATGTAGCAGGGAGGGACTTGGTCTTGCCCCAACTTAATGTGCCTGATTTTGATGACTCTCCATGGGATGTTAGAATGAACAGTTCTTGCTGTTTCTTAGGTAAACATTACAGTGAATGGTTGCTTCTCGAAGTACTTTGAGGAGTCATAGTGGAAAATGGTAAAAAAAAAAAATTCTTTGTGGAAAACAGTAATGTTTCCCATGATTTGTAGAATTGCTTTCTGAAGGTGCATTGCGGCCTTTGAATGACTTTGGTCACAGAGGCCTTTGGCACACTTGAGGCTCTTAGATTATTATGTATTGCAAATGGTATGCAATAAAGAACTGAAGTCATGAGGACATATAGCAAGACATATAGATAAGTAGGACCTAGGTTTGAGGAACTACTTACCCAAAAACCTTGTGAAATTATCAATAAATATGCCTTTGTATGGCTGTTGGGGTTCAGTTCATCAGAGGCTGGACCTTCCTGTTGGGACCTTTTGGAGTCCTGGCTTCTGGCTGCTCTCCCCCCACTAGTGACCTTTTCTTGCTCTTTTGATTTGAGCTTCTGAGAGCTGTGTCAAAGCTGTTTGCCAACCCTGCTTCCTGAGCACGCATTGCCCTGGCTTTGACTGAGGATCAGGTGATGAGGTCTTCACCTGTTGGCCCACCTGGATGGGTTAGGTATAAAACCTCCGTGGTGCTGTTCAATAAAGAGCTTCTTCTACCAGCAGCTTGAGAGGTGTGTGCGTGTTCAATCCTGATGTCCTTCGCTCGGTTTCGGTTCTAGGCCATGTAGGTGCAGCAAGAGGAGATCCCACCGAGATGGGGAACTAGGGAACGCTGAGAGGTCACCCTCGGGAATGGTGAGGGCGGATTGAAGAATGGTATGTGTATTTTCATCCTCAGAGACACTCTGAGGGATGCCCTCCAAAACAGGAGACAGGAGGGTGACTTGAAAGGCTTCAAAAAGGAAAAGAGTAAAAGAATACAAAAAAGAGTAAAAACAGTACAAAAAGAAGGAAAAAAATGACAGAGTATAGCCCCAGAGATGAAGGAAAAGAGTAAGTTTAAAAGACAGATTAAAAGGAGTACCCCCAAGAATGCAGCACCTCCACTCAGCAGGAAGCAGACAGACAGATTGACGATGCCCAAATTCCCTAAAAGATTGTCAAGGAGAAGAAAACAAGGATAAAAAAGGGGGTGAGATGTTGGGAGCTGTGAACCTCCCAGATCCTGAATTTCCTGTAAACAACTTGTAATGCTTGCAGCTGCTCTGAGCACAAGACCCTCAGGAGTTCCTGATGGCAGGGGAGTGGTTTCTAGTGGGTTTGGCTGGGTGTGACTATCAGTTAAGGATCTCTATATAAACTGCCCATGGACACAATAAAGGGGGCATTCTTGTTTCAAGGATGACCCGTGTCTCTGTGTGTTTCAATCTCTAGCCCCTTGCCCGGTTCACAAACTGTATGGTAGTGCATAGAACACAGACAGGCGTGGTACGCTACTGGTGTCAGAGGTCCTTCTGTTTATGTGTTGCTTTCATTGGTTAATCAATAAAGAAACTGCTTGGCCTGATAGGGCCGAACTTAGGTAGGCAGAGAAGACAGAACTGAATTCTGGGAGGAAGGAAGCAGAGTCAGGGAGAGACACCATGAAGCCACCAGAGACAGACGTGCTGACTCTTTCCCGGTAAGCCACTGCCACGTAGTGATACAGATTAATAAAAATGGGTTAAACCAAGATGTGAGAGTTAGCCAATAAGAGGCTAGAGATAATGAGCTAAGCAGTAATTTAATGAATACAGTTTCTGTGTGACTATTTCTGGGCGGCTGGGACAAAGGGCCCCCGCTCTCCTTGTAACAACACTACACCTTCCTGCTGTCACATAGACATCAAAATTTCATTTTGAAATGACTTCCTTCTTCCACCAATCCACACAACACAAACACCCTAATGGTCTGAATGTGGGTTAAGGGATCTGGGGGGAGGGTGACAAAGGAGGAAGACAAGAGGGGGCTGGGGAGAGTGAACACAACATGCTCTACACTGCACTATACAAGTGTGGAATTGTCAGAGAACAAATTCAGTCACTTTTAAACAGCAGGTTAAGGAAGCTGGAGTTATTTAATTTTGAAGTAAAACCACCGTGTCAAGAAGTAAGCTTACCACTAGGACAGTTCATGGAGTTTCCCTAGAGTCCGCATTAACTTCGGTGAGGGAGGGAACAGAGTGAGACAGAGAGCTGACAGTCTGGGAAAGGAGATGGGGAGAAATGGAGTCACCAAAGGAGGACCCCAACATCAAAGGGCAGGTCCAGTGGAAATGACGGAGAGGAAAACAGGACACATCACTCTGGGAGGGGTGCAGCCCCAGCTCTCACCAGCCCCAGGAAGGCGGCATACAGGACCGCGATGGAGAACCAGTGTAGCACGCTCCTGGCCTGGCCACTTCTCCGGGAGGTCGGCCGGGGAACTTGCTCTCTGCCCAGGTCTCTGCCTGGTGGAGCCAATCTTGGGTCCGGCGCTCCCAGTCTTCAGGTCCAGTTCCAGCTTGGCGGCTGCGGAGAAAAGGGCAAGAAAGGGGAAGGCTGGATTTTAATATTTTGAAGTCAAGCCTTTGCCAGAGATGATGTTTCGAGTGTTGGTGTTAAGCCTGTGGAAGTGAAGTTGTGTGGCAGTGGCGTGGATACTGAATCTTAGAGCAAAGCCATTGACTGGAGCAGGGGCTGGGTGTCCAGGAATGATCTGGGAGGTCCACGGACAGCTGTGACATGCACAGACAAAGGTGGTAGAGACTCCAGCTCCTGAGAGAAAGGGGGCAGGGGAGGCTTTGGAGTATAAAGGCGAGCGTCTATCTTTGGAAGGACTGAAAAAGACAGCTGACTCTGAAAAAGAATTTTTAAAACCCAGAATTTTAACTTTTTATGTTTATCTATAAGAGACTGAGAACTTTCAATACTAATTGGCACTATGAGTTATAATTCTCAAGTTAGGTTTTATGAATATGTTAGAATTATTCTGCTTTTCCATAAAAAATTGTTTGATCCTGCTTAGGATCATTAACAGTTTGTTGTAATTTTTCTTTTCCTGATTTCTCCAATGGTCTGTGTGGCCAGCATAATCTGGTATGTAAATATCTATTGGATTAAATGGCATCACAGATAACGAAAATTTCCCCTTTTTAGTGTCACTAACCATAAATAATGCCTTGTTCTGTAGTTAGAATTCAGCCAATAATCAGCAACCCTTGACAGAAGTCAGCAACTGGGTAATCAACAGGAATAGGGTTTTTTGTTTGTTTGTTTTCAACAACAACAACAACAACAACAAAACCCTTCCGATCTGGTTCCTGACCAACGGTCTTCTGAAAGAATGTTCGCTGTTGAAGTCATCAGTGATGGAGAGAGCAAGGAGGTTTTCGGGTGGATAGAACACAGATAGTTGATAAACACACCGCATTGTTGGCTTGAGTACAGCAAATGGAACAGAGCTGACGCCCGGTAACGGCACAGCCTCGCATCGGACATGACTTTACTCAGCAGTCATGGCAATCAGTGTCAGGCTCCAGTCATTTGCGAGAATTTGAGCTGATGTGCGTTTGAAACCCCAATTTTGAACCAATACGTGTGCCTTGAGCTATTTGGCTGTTGACGAGGCCAGTGACTGCTGACTGATCTTGGTTTTCTCGATGGCTGGATCCTCTCCTGACACCTAGCTATGTTGACAGCAGGGTGTGGCGAGCATCGATATGGCTCCAGGAGCCTGTTCCAGAGCAAGTGATTGTAGCCTGAAAGCTGAAAAGCAGACCGCGAGGGCTCAAGAGTGGACAGAAGGCAGGGATGGGGTCTTGTGAGGACGACCTCCGCTCCTGCACACACCGGTTCCCTAAAGCTTAGCAGCACGCGCTGTTTAGGGGCTGTTGCCAGGCTGCAGCTGCAGCTCAAACTCGCGGAAAGTTCGGTTTCCTAGGCAACCACCATGACTTCCTGGCCGACTCTCCCCATTGGTTGGCCAGAGCCTGACTCTGTCACGAGAACCCAGGCTATTTTGCAAGATGGAGAGTGAAGGTTCTGGGCGGCGGGCTGGGGCTCCAGGGTCGAAGTCCAGCAGCCGCAGGAGGTCCTGAGTCGGGACGGTCCCTGGGGGAAGGTGGAGTCTGGAGGAGCCCAGCGCAGAGCCCGGGAGGGTCCGCCCGCAGCAGGAGCTCTCCGCAGCCGCCAAGCTGGAACTGGACCTGAAGACCCGGAGCGCCGGGCCCGCGGCTGGTGCCCAGCGGCTCCACCAGGCGGAGACCCTGGCAGAGAGCAAGCCGGCCGCTGCGACCTCCTGGAGGAGTGGCCGGGCCAGGAGCGTGCTGCGCTGGTTCTCCACCGCGGTCCTGTATGCCGCCTTCCTGGGGCTGGTGAGAGCTGGGGCTGCACCCCTCCCAGAGTGATGTGCGAGCCTCGGTCAAGGGACCTGACTGTCCCAGCTGGACTCTCACCTTTGCTACCTGCACGTTGTGTGACCTTGGGCATTTTAGTTAATCCGCTGGGGCTTTGGTTTCATCAACTAACACAATTTTAATCATGGTGGGTCACTGTCAAGAGCATGATTGATTTTGCATAAGATGCCCCCACCCGCATGGCCATCTTTGTCTGCTCCTCTGAGTACTGGGGAGACAGAAAGGAGGTTGCCAAGGTCTGTAGTCACTGTCCTTAATTATTATACAAAAAAAAATCTACTTTGGGGGGAATCTTCTCTTTCTGGTGCCTTGACTAAATTACGCCAAACAGTTGATTATACAGATGGGGAAATAATAACAAGAGAAAAAATTATTTTTCTCTACCATACCGGTAGCTGCTTAAGTGGCAGAGGCTGGTCCTCAACTCATCCCGTAGCTGATGATGGACCTTGAACTCCTGATCCTCCTGACCTCCACACAAGGTGCTGGGATAATGGGGGTGTGTCAGCATGTTTGGTCTGTGAAGAACAGTGAATGAACCCAGGGCTTTACAGAACCTAGGCAAGTACTCTACATACTTGCCGTTAACTACATACCCATCCCCAAAGCTAAACACTCACAAACCAAGAACTCATACACTAACCAGAAACTATTAACTTTGAAGTGTGGATCTTCTGAACCTTCCGTAAAGCATAACGAGTAAGCTCTTCACCTGCGTTCTACTGCAGACATTGCTGAAGTCTGTGCAATGTTTTCTTTCCAACTGGTCCCTATGACCATTTTAAGATTGGCTGTGGAGTTCTGACTTCCATTTGGACTCCACTTTCTTGATTTTGGTTGCAGCATCTGCTTTTTCCCCTTGTTCTTGTCATTTGAAAACCCGAAGGGTTTCCAAAATCTCCAAACCTACCAGCAGCTCACTGAAGCTCTGCCTGGCATCCTGCTGCTGACCCACACTCTGGGTGCGGGACGCGGCCGTGAAAGAACACGGTAGGCAAAGACCCACCCCAAGCTCTGTTCATGCTCCTCCCTGCCGAGCCCCGCACATGTTGGAGCGAAGGTCTAAGGATGCCACCGGAACAAGCAACAACCCAGTGGCTCCGAGAGATAGGGTTCCATCCTGAAAAAATCTGGACATGGCAGCCAGTGGTTCTGAGGGACCAGGGTCCCATCCTGAAAAAAATCTGGACATAGCAGCAGAAATCTCTCTTGTTTGAGAAACTACTCCAAAGTCCTTTAATTTACATGGCAAAAGCTCACAAGTAAAAGCCACCAACACAGGGTCATGCTTTTCTGCATTCAGACACACAGCAGACTGCCACAGGGGCTATAACTTGTCTTGATTGGAGACACTCCCTTAATGATTGAACAGCATTTATGGGGGGTGGGGTGGGGATGGAACCTCTGGTATCCTTCTTCTTCACAAACGTGAAATTGTTTAGGCACCTCCAGCAGCTCCTATACCCCAAGTCCATCTCAAGCAGGTTCTCGGCAATGGAACACAGCTCCCCAGAATGAAACAACCGCACTACCGATTGGGCTAAGAGTGGACCACAGGCTCAACAGTCAGGGAATCCCTCTCAGGAAGCAGATTAGCTCCTCGCTGCTTTCCAATGGT
>NC_022034.1:25867648-25870176 GCF_000317375.1 Microtus ochrogaster | reverse complement strand
TAAATAAATAAATAAATAAATAAATAAAAATAAGGTGAAAGAGACCATGCCCAAGTGGGCTGATATCTTAAAGGCTATTGGCTGAAGGAGCAGAAGGAGCTCCTATAGCACCTCCCCTTTTGTTTAAGTAAGAGATTTCTAAACCCAATACAAAACTATATACACTAGGAACAGATATCAAGTATAAGATTATAATTACAATCAGTATAAACAATATTAAGCCAGGAACATATGCTAAATGTTTTAATAAACATTCCATCCTAAGGAGTCTAAGTCTCCTGTTCTCATTGCCTTACCTCTTCCTGTCTGGTTGACCCACCTATATTTTCTACATGGCCAATCAGCGTTTATTTAAAACATGATTGACAGAATACAGACAATTCTCAGGCACTTCTCCCCCCCCCCCAAGGAAAATATCCATAGTCCATTTTTTCGGGAATGTGGGCATAATATTCCAGGCTACTTCTGGCTGGTTGGGGGTGCTGATAATCTTATGGGGACCTAAAGAAAATTTAGAGTTATGATCAAGTCCTGACTGGAGTATCCTGTGAGGCTTGATCATCTCAGGCAGCATCTTGAATCTGTTTTGGATGTAGAACTCAGACATCTGGGCTATCTGTTTCTACAGGAGATTTCTCAGGTGGTCTTCCTTGATCAAACCTGATTTTTCTTAACTCAGAATGAATCCACATTCTCTCAGTTTTTGTAGAAACAAAAGCAAAATCTCTTCTGCAAAGTAGCATACCTTTTGACTTCAATTTTGAAGTTAAGGTATTTTTAAAATACCTATCTTGGATTAATTTAGCAGCATTTATAAACAAGTATCTTTTAGTAGCTGTTGTTCCTTCCTCAGCATTCAAACAATTTAAAGAGAGCAACATACAGTATCAAGATTCTCTGTGTATTTTTTATCTTTACGTGGCTTTATTTTAACCTCTACTTTTTATTTTTATTTTTAACTTTTGGGCTTTTCTGTATTCTGACACACAGCAGACTGCCACAGTGGCTGTAACTTGTCTTGACTGGAGATACTCCCTTAATGATTGAACAGCATTTGTGGGGGTGGGGATGGAACCTCCAATATCCTTCTTCACAAACGTGAAATTGTTTAGGCACTTCCAGCAGCTCCTATACCCCAAATCCATCTCAAGCAGTGGGAGCTATAGAAGGTTCTCGGCAATGGAACGTAGCTCCCCAGAATGAAACAACTGCACTACTAAGTGGGCTAAGAGTGGACCACAGGCTCAGCAGTCAGGGAATCCCTCTCAGGAAACAGATTACCTCCTTGCTGCTCTCCAATGGTGGTGACCCCGAGCTCCCCATTTTCTCCATTGGCCTGGTGACAGGAGCCATATGAGCTTAGACAACTAATGAATATGAAAGCCTGAAAGCCTTCAGAGGGCAGGCTAAGCATTCACCATGCTGGATGGTTGCAGACCATGCTATCTGTTCCCATGGATACATCCCGTGGCCCTTCCTTCCCCTGGGAAGTCTCCTTAATGTGTGCAGGTGCCTGTCTGGAGGAACCGGGATATCATCATGGGGGTGCTGGGTTGAAACCTGGACCTGCGTCTTCACCTGAGCTGCATCCCAGCCCCTCAGGCACCTTTTAATAAAGCCACACTTTGTGCAGCAGTAAAAGCAAAGGAAAGGAGTCAGGCAGAACAATTTGTCCATCATCATACTCACGCCCCAAGGAGGAAGGCTATAACTCTGAATTTGTTCCCCTAATTTATGTGAAATATTAAAGTCCTCACTCATCTTTCAGAGTGGCTTTTGACTCCTCTGAGCATCTGTTTGGTTGTAAGATTCACCTTCCCCCAGTTTTAAGCATTCGTTGCAAATGTCATATAACCAGCACCCCGAGACTGCACAGAGCAAACACCCAGGACCCTGTTAGAAGCTTCTTCACCTGCAACTAACTTCTCTTACTGTTTCAGGGCCGGCACTAACTTTGCATATTGACTGCTCTGGCCTCTGGTTATCAGGAGGTTTGGGAGATTCCAAGGAATCCTATGAAAAAGGCAGCAAGCACTTAACCACTAAATCTTCCAGTCCCTAGGATACATCCTTGAAATGAGTATTCAGAAGGGCTCGGTCTGTGCGCTCCACTGGGAAGGATCCAGTGTCCATCAATGGTGACACCCAGGACCGAGCCATCCAGCTGGCTCAAGAGTGTGCCCTAATGCTGCTGCGCAGTGAGACAAACACAGCTGTTGCTGAGAGTTCTCTGAGGCTGCTCCATAAGGAGAGCATCCTTTCCTTTAGAGACAGGGCTTCACATAGCCCAGGCTGGCCTCACGGTCACTGTGTAGTCAACAATGACATTCCATTTCTGATCCTCTTACCTCCACCTCCCAATGCTAAGATTCTAGACCTGGATCATCACACCCAATTTATGAAAATTGAATTTTCTATATCATAACCATATATAGCTCCAGCCTTTCTGTATGGGAAAAGCCTGTACCAGGAAGTAATCTCTGTGGGCGTCAAGGGAACAAATCCATCCACAAGGGTTTAAAACATGA
>NC_022034.1:25865217-25866938 GCF_000317375.1 Microtus ochrogaster | reverse complement strand
TGTTGACCAAAACTCATGCTCTGTTTGATCCTCCTGCCGTCCCCCTGACAGCCAGGACTACAGGCAGGGCCGCTCGGCCTGACTCCTGCATGTAACACTTACAGATAATAATTAGGATTATTATTGGTGATGTTCTACGAGGACTTGTATTTTTATGAATGTTACATAATTTCTGAGACACAAGAACAATAACACACCCCTATGAAAATAACTGAAAAGTATAGCATTACTTACTTTTTAGCAATCTTTTCCATGTAGTTTAATATAAAAATAAGCCCAATTATTTTAATGTCTCTATTTTTGTAAGAGAATTATCTTTTTGAGATATTTCAAGCATCCTTCAGAAAACCTGCAAATTAATTAATTCATGTTCAAGAAAAATATTTGGAAACTAGTGAGATTGATCCTCAGTTAAGAGTACTGTATGTTTTTCCATAAGATCTGGATTTGATTTTCAATATCCACATGGCAGCTCATATGTGATACATATTACATGCCAAAGTTACATGCCTGTAACTCCAGTTCTAGGGGATCAAATATTCTCTTCTGACATTTCAGGACACTAGACATGTGTTTAGTTCACAGACAAGTAAGGAGGGAAAACACCCATACTCTTAAAATTTAACAGAAAAGAAATATTTAATCTGATTTGACTTGGGGAACTTCAGCAAAATTTCAAAGGTTTAAAACTCTTATTCAAGATCAGATCACAGGTTAAGGACATCTCTCTTCAACCAAAGCGACGTTAGCTCTTCGAAGGCAAATGCGAAAACTTTCACTGTTGCCTTCACTTAGATCTCTTGCAGAATACTTAAAACTGAAAAGCTAACGTGTGGAGCACAGGAAAAGCGGGGATCCCTGCTTCCTAGGCCAACCACCTCCAGTTTAAAGTACAGTTCTCCACAATCTCTTCCTAAGCCCCAGTGCTGACTGGGGAAGGAGGCTGTAGTTATAGAGTTAATGTACTGCTATTTAGAAGACCAAAAGGGCCAGCCAGCATGTAAGAACACCTTATTTATTGTTTTAACAGCAACATAAAATTGTAGCTTTGCAGTGAACTTTAGATACTGATGCTCAATTTTTAGAAAATTTTCTGATCTCAGTAACTATGGTCACATGTCCACAACCTTCTTATCTGTTCAGTTCACTTCAGTTCAGTTCAGTGTTCTTATCTGTTCAGTCTTCGCCCTATTTCCTCGTCTTATTTTTTTTTAACTGATCATAAACTTCAGCACAAAAAGTACCTTATTTTTCCCTTGAAAGAAGTATCTGCATGTTCTGCGGTTACCCTTACTAAGACGCATCTTGTCTTTCTTGTATGTGTCTTATTTTTAGAAGGTTTTGTTGCATGCATTATTTGAAATTTAATTTTTAACTTCTTTTTAGTTGTATCTCTGGGTGCACACCAGTGCGTATGTGCACCAGTGGGTATACGCACCAGTGGGTATGTGCACCAGTGGGTATGTGCGCCAGTGGGTATGTGCGCCAGTGGGTATGTGCGCCAGTTGGTATGTGCGCCAGTGGGTATGCGCGCCAGTGGGTATGCGCACCAGTGGGTATGCGCACCAGTGGGTATGAACGCCAGTGGGTATGTGCACCAGTGGGTATGTGCACCAGTGGGTATGTGCGCCAGTGGGTAGGTGCACCAGTGGGTATGCGCACCAGTGGGTATGTGCACCAGTGGGTATGTGCACCAGTGGGTATGCGCACCAGTGGGTATG
>NC_022034.1:25850208-25857701 GCF_000317375.1 Microtus ochrogaster | reverse complement strand
AGTAACCAGTGGTCATTACAGGAGAGCAAGGCGCGCTTCCTTCTCTCACTGCGGCTAAGAGAGCAGAGGCCAATACAGTCCTGTACGAACTGGAATGCACCTGATATGTCCGCAATTGTGGGCCCCAGAAAAAACAAGAGTACCACCAGCAAATTCTGCTCAGGAACAATGACTCCACTGACAATACTAGTGACAATAGAAGATCTGAGAGGTCTACATAGCCAGAAACAGTTACAATGTTAGGTCAAGATCATTGAGTCCCCCCAAAACCACCAAGGAGACTGAGTCCTGTATGTAAAATCAAAGAGCCTTTATTCAAGTTTGAACTCCGACACTCTGAGTGTCCAACACATTTACATGATCAGAGAACCTCAAGCTCAGTTTGGGATGGGGTTTTATCATAGCAGAGGTTGGGGTGAGGGAGTGCTCAGGTTCAGGACCCCAGATTGGCTGACATTTGTCTAGGGGTGTCTTTATGAAAGGGGATGGGTGTGTGCTGGGCTAAGGAACTTCAGGGGATCCTATCTACAATGGTTGGAACCTTAGGAGTTTCCTTTGGAATGTTAGGTACTTTCCCTTTTGATGGCCGGTTCCTAGGTGGTGCCTGGGTTTTTTCAATTTGTGGTCTTTCCTGTAACTGGGTGTTTTACCTTAGGGTAATCTGAAACTCAGGCCTCTACTGAGCTTGTCATGGCTGGGCCCCACAGTGTCATTATATGTATCTGTCTTTGAATTGCTGACATTATTTTGGCAAATTAAAGATTATGGTTTAATCTTGAATCAATCTTATTTTCATCAGAAGTTGAAAATCTTCACTACTTTTTTTTTATTTACAAATTTCTCCAAATCAAATGAAAAAATCTTTTTCTAGCTATTAATTTAATGTAGAAACCTCCAAGATGAGTCCTTAGGATATCTCCACGGGATGTATCATTTTATAAAAATAGAGATATTAAATTCATATCTCTTAGTTTATTTGATGCATTAAAGTATATGAGAAGTACAATAAAATAATAAATGCAAAATGTATACAAGTGATACATTCAAGTATGTGAGAACTGTGATGACAATAAGAAATTCAAAATTAATGAGTTGTGTACAGATGGGTGCATTACTAACATTTGTTTCAGAAATTGTGTGAAATTCTTAGAAATCTAGTGGGCATAAGGATAACACGAGCAGTCACAATTCAAAGTGTTCTTTGTTATTCTGAAGCAGGGCTCACATGTCCCAGGGCTGCATTGATCTCCATATGAAGCTGAGGATAATCTTTAGGCTCTGATTCCACTGCCCTCTACCTCCTGAGTACAGATGTGCTTATAGGCATTTGTGCGAGGGATAAACCTCAGGCCTTCCTGAGTGTCCGCAAGTACCCCACCACCTGTGCTGCCACCCAGCGTCTACTTGTTTCTTTTATGTGTTATATGCAAGAACCAGGCCTAGCAACCCTCCCCATAGTCCTAGCTAATCAGGAGGCTGGGGTAAGAAAATCAGCCTGAGCCCAGGAGTTCTGGTCAGCAAAGACAGCCTAACAAGAGTATCTCATAAAGTTTGTATGCAACAGACACAACCTGTCTTGGTCCAGTTGACGTATCCACACATTCTTGAGAAGGGGAGTGTGGATTAAGAAAAAAGAATAGATGAGAGACTGAAGACAGAGTCAGGAGGGCATTCCAGTGAATACTGAAACTGCCTCAAATTTACCTGGGTAAGACCAAACATCCTGTTGTTTGACCTTGTAGGAGCAATAATAGGCTAGAACTCTCTGATCTTATGTCAAGATGGAGTGGAGCCACTTCTATGGACCTCTACAGTTTCTCCCTTTGAATTTAAGTATTAATACCTGGCCTCCTGCCACAGGACAGATGACTGTGTCTGTCTTAGGTTGTTCTTTTAAACCTTCTAGCCTTACCTGTCATTGATACATTCCATCATGCGTGTCGTGTCCTAAGTTGACTATAGGCAAAAAGACCTTACTTGTCTTTGACTAAAAGCATCTGTTATAAAGGGTTCAGGGAGAGTGTACCTCTGAACCAACTTTTTAATGAAAGTTCTCAAATAACTTGATAAGGCCAAGCAAAACATATACTCCTATGGCTGCAATATTTCCTAATAAAGGGAGAAAAGGATAGCAAAGATAAAATGGCCTTTTAAAATTGGCCCAGGATGTCTCTAGCAGTTTTTTTTAAAGATTTATTTATTTATTATATATACAGTGTTCTGCTTGCATGTATACTTGCAGGCAAGAAGAAGGCACCAGATCTCATTACAGATGGTTGTGAGCCACCATGTGGTTCCTGGGAATTGAACTCAGGACCTCTGGAAGAGCAGTCAGCGCTCTTAACCTCTGAGCCATCTCTCCAGCCCTCTCTAGCAGTTTTAACTGCATCAAAATCCAATCCTGTTTTTTTAATCACACCATATTGAAAGATTCTTTAGCATCACGTCAAACTCCTCTCAAAATGAGCTCTGACTTTTCCCCATCTATTAACATTTATATAGTATAGCAAAGTTGCAAGCATTAATAGGTTAATACTATCCAGTATGATTACACACAATTGGCTCTATTACAATTTTCATAATTTTGATTCAATCAAAGGATAATAAAATGTTTTTGCAGTGGCCGAGGTATGAGTAACTCCACAGTCTTGAACCTTTTCTTTTCCCCTCCCTTCAAGTCCAATGCATTGCCGCTTCTAACTTTCAAAGGCAAGCTTTTGCCCTATTCTTCCTCATTCATGATTTCTATATAAATTGAAATCCTGTTTTCTACCAAAAATGTCCCATAAAATCTAACAGTATAACCTTTACAGCTAAATGCTGTCTGTGTCACCACATCCAACCCAACATTCCCAAAATGTGCAGTCCATCCGCAACAACCGAACATATCATTTTCTTTGGCCTCCTCAAAGCCCTTTTCATTCCTTTTACATTTTTCCTATAATTTATCTTTTTGGGTTTTCTTACCAAATCTTCAACAAAAGCTAACCTAGTATGAAAAATAACTAACATGCTTAGTTCCACAAATGGAGAATATCATTGCAAGACACAGCACTTAACATCTATCTCAAATGTTTACACAATTTTTTCCCATGGTCTTAAGCTTGAGAATCACAGTGTCAATCTTGGACGTGATGCAGCCTAGGGAGTGCTCCATGCCGTCCACCCATCTCACCAGTACCTGGAACTCTTCATAGAAAATCCTGCTGGAGATGCTGCCCTTCCTCTGGGAGCTATTGCCCACTGTTGCCATCATCCTCCTTCTCAGAGTCATCCAGGCTTCTTGGGGAACTTCTGCTCATGGGATGCTGTAGGAGCACATTCTGCTCCTTCAGCCAATAGCATGTAAGATACCCGCCCACTTGGGTGTGGTCTCTTATACTGTAAATGCAGCTGTAAAGCTTGCTCTTCCTCTCTTGCTTCCGGCTGCTAGACTCTCTTCCTGTTTGCATAGAGGACTGTTGTCTAGGACAGTGATCTGTAAGTTTCCCTAAATAAATAACCCTTTATTATTCCTAATTCCAAACTGGTGTGGGATTATTTGGTGACTTCTGTCTTCAGTGGGATGTGGTAAAGAGCTATGTTCTGAGTCTAGATCCTCCCTTTCTTCTGCACAGAATGGTAGTAGGGGCTCCGGTTGCCACTACTCTGGTACACTGGGGAATACTTAATATTGGTATGTTCATGGCATTTTCTTTTGCTCTTCTGCTCTCCTTGATCCTGCACTGCAGCGTCTCAATGTAATGCTGGACAGCCATGTAGATGAACCAGTACTGTACCTCTGTCTGGACCATCCCTGGCCTCTGGGACTGCACCACCTGAATTTGTGGCCATGTGTGTGTGTCTGTCTGTCAGTGTGACTGGTGTACCAAGGGGGAAGGCTCATGCTGTGCTCTGAAGGTCACCCCCCCCCCCAAAGCAGGTCAGTCAATTTGCCTTTGTCCCTCTCCACATAAGCTTTGCAACAAATAGTCTTAGAGCTTTAAACAGAGTTTTTAGACCTCACTAAACCAAGTTATGTAACATCTGTGATCTTGAGAAGTTGCTGCCCATAAAATAACTAGATAGACATTATCCATAATTTGGGCATATGAAAAATATTTACACTGTAGCCAACAACAAGGCAAATAAGCAGAAAGAGTATTTGTAAATGTACATTATATTTACAATGATATTCCCAATTATAGGGACAAAATGAACATACAACCCACACATAAAAATTGACAAGAATATGACGTGAGAGTCCCCTCTGTGTGCTGTGATCACCATTAACAAATAAAGAAACTGCCTTGGTCTGTTGACAGGGCAGAACTTAGGTTGGCGGTGAAGACAGAACTGAATGCTGGGAGAAGGAAGGCAGGGGAGAGAAGCCATGGAGCCACCGGAGACAGACATGCTGGTAGGCCATGACCTCGTGATGATGCACAGATTAATGGAGATGGGTTAAATTAAGATGTAAGAGTTAGCCAATAAGAAGCTAGAGCTAATGGGCCAAGCAGTGATTTAATTAATACATTTTCTGTGTGATTACTTTGGGTCTAAGCTAGTCGGGTGGCTGGGATGAACAACTGGACCCTCCTCCAACAAGAATGCAAAAGCCTCTGTTCTATATTTACAATTTTTCTCCTGAGTCACTCACCACACCTGCGCTTTGATTTTTTACCAAGTGCTCACTTTTCACTTGTGGTGTCCATCCCTTCATCCCATGTTCTCAAGCCCCAACATCCGGCACCATTTGTCTCGGTTCAGCTGATGTGTCTGTACACTCTTGAGAAGGGAAATGTGGATTAAGGAAAAAGTAGATGAGAGAGCCAGGAGGGCGTTTCAGTGAACACCGAATCTTCCTCATCTATTTTTCATAGCCCTTGTATACCCCAAGTGAGTAGGGAGGGCAAAGGGCATTTTATTTATTTATTTATTTATTTATTTATTTATTTATTTATTTATTTATTTTTACTTTCGAGACAGGGTTTCTCCGTAGCTTTTGGTTCCTGTCCTGGAACTAGCTCTTCTAGACCAGGCTGGCCTCAAACTCACAGAGATCCGCCTGCCTCTGCCTCCCGAGTGCTGGGATTAAAGGCATGCGCCACCACTGCCCAGCAAAAGGACTTTTTTTAATCAAGGACTAAACAAGAGTGATTATTCAAAATATCTCAAAGGAGCAATAATAAGCTCTCTGACCTTACATCAAGATAGAGTGGAGCCACTACTGTAGACCTCCACAACAACCAACTTTTGTTGCCAAAATGCATTACTATTATACAGAACTCTCAAACGATCTTCAGTCATGGCCATCTTGAGTCTTGTCATTTGTAGTTACTGTTTAGTATAAAGGGACTGTAGTGGAAAGGACTATCAAGTTCTGTTGGCCTGGGTAGGAATTCTCGACTTCCAATGATGAAACCAGTGGCTCATAAACACCAAGCTGATGTTTAACCCAGGGCCAAGCACAAGAAGAATTAGTCAAGTACTCAGGAAATGACTTGACATATTTTCATGCTAAGTTAGTCTGTGGTGAAATTACATACTATGCAATTTGAAAGAATGTCGTGGATTGGCCCATGCCCAATCACCTATCAGAATCTATTTAGCATAAAGTACTAAGCCCCTGTGCTTGAGATGATGCAAATTCATTGCTAAGCATGGACCCAGGGAGAGCTTGGATGGCTGCCTGGTGCTTGTTGAGTCCACAAAGCTTCTAGTATTAAATGTTCTGTACTCTAAGATACGCCATGGTAGGAAAAAATGATCCAAACTGTAACAAAACATTGGTGGATGCGCATTTTCACTGGACAGGGCTTCTAACCAGCGTTTGCCTTTGCATCCCACCTCCAGTTAACCCAATAAAGCCCCAAGTCCTGTACTGTCATCAGCAGGATGAGCCCGGCACTCACAGCCACCAGAAGTGCTCATTTTCTCATGTTCATAGACTGTCCCGTATAGAAAGGTAGCTACAGTTAAATTAAAAGCTGTGTTTTCCTAGCAGGGGTCCTGGAGAAATCCCTGGCCACAGTGGTATCTCTTTCATCACACAAGCTGTGTAAGAGCTAAGTGAGGAACCACAGACACAAAGGCAGTGAGCCCAATTCCTGGATCACCTGAAGGGCCTCAGTCCCAAGCTCTTCCAAGTGATGGCAACAGGATCCACTCCCACTGGAGAGCATAGACGGAGCCCTTGTGAGTAGTCACTGCCAGACCTCCTCCCTAATGAAGACCCGGGCACCACCTATTCACATAAAATGTGACATGATCCAGAAGGCAAAGCTTCTGTGCATCAATCCAAAGTAAATTTTCACCAAGACCATCTTACAAGCAGACAAAGGCCTTAGCTTTCTACACACACACATACACACACACACACACACACACACACACACACACACACACACACACACAACTGGGTCTGAGGGTGCATAGATAATGGGAAACAGACCACCGAAGTCTATGGAACCAAAAGCAGCAGTCTCACACAAACCATTACAAGTTAACTTTGGTTTATGCATTTGTCAGTAGTAAGTGGCAGAGGGATTATTGTAAAAAAAAAAATAGCTACAGAGAATCATTGTAAGAAAGCTAGTTTTTGGTTGTAGCCAGAACTGCTGATAGTAAGCAAAGAACACCATTGTTAAAAGCTGTTCCCTAGTTGCTGACAGAGTTGATGACTGTCAGTTCCATTTCTTTAGGCTTATACATTTATATTCCTATATTCCTGGACCTTCACCTACTGTTGTCGTGGTTCTCCCTTCCAGCTCCTTGCAGGAAAGCACAGGGAAATGCTGTCATCTTTGGATAAGCTCTAACTAGAGCTATCGCCAAAGCCCTTCCAGGTTGTTGTAGAACTGCAGAGCAGAAAGTGCTTCTTGGTATTCTGGACCTCACCACTGCTTGGGAAACATTCACTGGAAATGACCTGGCTGGTTATTAACTAATATGACCAAATACATGCAAGTAAAAGTGTATCGTGTGTCCAGGGATTGTACGCACAAGTCCTAGGGACTACTGTGGGTAAAAACAATACTTGAGTGGTGCCACGTTACGTCAAAATTAATGCCATTAAGTGAGGTGCTGTATGGATGTAGCTTTCTACATAGGAAGCTTCACACAAGACCTTAGAGGTGACTGAACTTAGTTGATATATGCTTGGTGTCCACTAGGGGGCAATCATTTCCACCTCAAGAGCCCTACTGAAATTGTAGATGGTAGAGTCTCCTTGCTGGTGTAGATCTTACTGTTAGGCATGGCACACTTCTGCTTTCAGAATTGCTTTTCTGGAAGTTTCTATTGTAATGGTCTGCTCAGTCCCTTTAAGAGACAAGCATGCCCACTCCCTCCCCCATCTGCTGAGGTAAGCTGATCTTCAGCTTCCAGCCTGAGGCAGCTTCTATCTCTTCCTTCTCCCCATTTCTTTCCCCTCTCTGCCTCTCTCTCTCTGCTCTTCCCCCTTCTCCCCTTCCCTTCCATAACCCACTAAATAAATACCCAACCTCACTCTG
>NC_022034.1:25845572-25849608 GCF_000317375.1 Microtus ochrogaster | reverse complement strand
GATTGCTTCCCTTAGCTAAAATTGCAGAAAGACTGGCCCTGAATCATCCAAACTGCTCTGTCCCTTTAAGAGAAAAGCCACACCCACTCCCCCCAACTGATGCAAGCTGAACTTCAGCTCCAAGTCTAAGTGCCTCCCTTTTCAGTGTCTCTCTCCCTTCTCCTTCCTTCTCCCCTCTCCCTCCCTGTTTCTCTTTCTCTCTGCCTCTCTCTCAGCTCTTCCCCCTCTTCCTTTTCCTTCCATAACCCACTAAATAAATATCCAACTTCACTCTGCATGGTTAGCCTATCTGTCTCAGTCTCTCACATGCCATATGGCTTCCTGCCTGAGACCTGGGTGCCTCTGTGTCTTGCCATGGTCTTGGGACCCACTGCCCGCTGCCTGCTGCAGCTCAGGGTCATGTGGCATGGTCTCATAGCCCACTGCCCATTGCCACCACTCTGGCACCTGCAGCATGGCTCACCATGGTTTTGTGGCCCACTGCCCATTGCCACCACTTGGGGACCTGCAGTGTTTCTGCCGCTGTGCTCCTTGGGGGAACTGCAGCATTTTATTTAAACCATTACATCTATACCTTCCACAATCAAAGCAGTCCATACTCAAAAGGAGCACCCACCTTTGAAGAGAGCTTCTAATAGTGTTTCTGGGAATTATTTGTGGCAGTGAGGTGCTAGTTGTATAGGATTTAAAGCTACCTGTAACTTGGGGAAAATTTGGATCTAGTAACTGGTCAGACCTCCCATGGGTTCTGAAATGTGGAAGGTGAGAGCAGTTACATCCACAAATACTTTCTGTACGAGAGTCACGTTAGATTTCCTCTTCAGGGGCTAGAGATTACCCCATGAATTAGAACATACACTTCTCTTCCCCAGGACCCCGGTTCTATTCCCAGAACTTAGGTCGGGATCTCTCCACTGCTTGTAACTGTCTGACTTCAGAAACTTCTCAGGGGAGAGGAACACACTGTGTGCTCATGGGAATAGCAAGCGGTTAGTCTGCAAGCATAAGTGGTGGTGGAGAACAAGCCTGGCTACCACAAAGCTTTCAAATACTGTCATTAGTGGCGCTCCAGGTTCCTTTGGCTTATGCTGCCAGGCTAACTATAAAAGTAGCTAACTCTTTAAATCAGACAGTTGTCCATCAACTTAGGGTCTTAATTGCCATCATGCCATGGAGTCTAGACAAAGGCTATGGAGAGATTCCCTCTAACACCTTTGCTCTTATTATGGGGGTTTGGATTGTTTGATTTTGATCTGGTTGGTCCCAATGGAAACCTGTTAAGGAGTGTGCTCTAGTTTCATAGTTAATTTAAGATGTATAAGTTAGTTAATAAGAAGCCTGAGCTAATAGACCAAAGAGTATGTGATTAATATTAAGCCTCAGAGTGGTTATTTCATAAGCGGCTGCAGGAGCTAGTAAGCAGGACCGGGTGGCTAGAGAAAAATCAGTCTAGGAGGACCAGCAGAATAGAGAATAATATTTGTAGCTATACCTGTCCATCTGTTAACTATCCTAATACCCTCACTTACCTGTCGGGATCCTGTGAGTAATAGGTGTTTCTATGTGCTCAGCCTTCGAACTGCAGTTAAAAGCATGAAGAAGGCATAGAAAGTTACCTGATTAATCGTTTATTGTCCATTACGAATTAGATAACTGGACCAAACTGACCATGACTGTGGTCACAGAAAGTGCTGCTGGTACCTAAGACCTCATCCCATTTCAAACTGAGCTGCTGACCCACAAAGAAAGTGGGATTGTCAAATCAGCCTACAGTTGTCCTTGTGTGTAGGAGTCTGCAACCTCAGTACTCCAACACCTGAAGCCCAACAGAAAGAACATTCTTAGAGAAGCAGGTGACAGCCAAGTGCTGAGTCCTTTACAGCTGCACACGGCCCAAAATGTCCGAAGAAGTCGGGTGAGTTGTGCACAATCGTGTTATTTCCATACACTCTCTGGGTCTGTAGACAGTGTCTGCCCATATTCCAGAGTGGAGTTTCTCAGCCTTCACTGGCCCTGTCCAGTTCCTGAATTACTTCTTTGTGCAAAGAAACTTAAAATCAACACAGGTGACCTTTGCTTTTCAATAGGAGCAGTAACAGAAAGGTTAGCAGCTGGCTGTCAGAGGGAATCCTTGGCCCTTTAAGAAAATGTTTCTATTTCATCTACATTTATGGAATCGCAGATTCTCATTGCACCACGTCTGCTCCAAGGCAAGGTGTGCCCCTTCCCCAGGCAGAAGGCGCCCAAGACTCAAGGTCAGGCGAGAACAAGTGCTCAGCAAGCAGTGAGTTCAAGGGTCAGAGCACTGGCTCTCACCAGAGCGCTCCCTGATTCTAGAAAGATTTACAGAAGACCTGGCCCATGGAGGGGATGCCTCTGCATCCACAGTGACTACTTCTCGGATCTTCCACACCGCCATCAAAACCCAGTTCTGATTCCATCTCTGAGGTGCACAGTTAGCAGACATTACTCCGCGGAAGACTCACTTTCAACTCTCTGAGGCCACAATTCCCCGGGACAAAGAGAGGTCATCAGCAGAGAAGGCGCTTCTCCCTGTTCACTCTGCTCTGAGAAAAACTCAAGGATCTGAAGGCTCAATTTACATAGGATTATGGTAGAGAGTGAAGCAGCTTCTGGCTTCAGCATCTACCTAACTCTGCGACCTGACAAAAGTCTCCTCCCCTGTGGGACCTAGTTTTCAGCTGCGAAATTAAATTGTTAGCTGGATGTAGTCAGGGCACAGGGAAGAACTCTCAGGAAGAAAGGCACCTTGCTGTGTAATGATCTGGGGTGGGAGGGCCATTGGCACACACCAGCAGAACCCCTCCCCCCCACATACACACCTTGTACAAAAAACAAGTAAGATTTGCTGCAGAAGGAAAACCCTAGGACAATCTGTAATGATTTCAGCCATAATAAGGCTGATACTTCCGGATTCTAGGGCTATGCATGTGCACACAAGTCCTTGGGCAGAAGTGCCTAATGGCCCCTGGGGATGTTAAAAGGCTCCGTGTGACCCATGTGCAGCAGGGATTACATCATCCACGTATGATTCACCTAAGTCCTTGAGCCCTGTCATCTGCACGAAGTAGCCACGGCAACCCCTGTGCGCATGCGCTAGGCAGCTTGTAAAAGCTGGACGCACCATCTTGCTCTCTTTCTCTCTTTCTCTCTCTCTCCACACTGACTTCCCAGGCCTGTGCACACCTGCTCTAATAAACTCCTAAATGGGTTTGTTGCACCTTCTGTCTTTCCTTCTCACTCGCATCATGTAATTTTACAATCAATTTCACATTTGACTATAACTGTGCCTATTTTCCTGATGATTGAGTCCTGTCACTGGTACTTGTGAAGGGGGAAATGTAGAGCACAGGGTAGTTTGATACAGACCTTCCAAGTCAGGTTTTACAGAAACCAACCAGAAAGTAGGCCCGAGTCTCAGTTTACCCTAAGGCAACACCTGACTCCAAAAAATACCACAAACTTGGACCACCCAGGCAGAAATGAACCAATCAGCATCCAAGGAAAATGCCCAACATTCCAACCATTGCAGATAGGATCATCTGATGTTGTTTAGCCCGGCACACACCCACCCCCTTTTCATCAGGGTACCCCCAGCCAAATGTTGGCCAGTCAGGGGCCCTCACCCCAAACTCTGCTATTATAAAAACCCCACTGGGGCTCCTTGATTGTGCCAATGTGCTGACCATAAGGAGAGTCAGAGTTCAAACTTAAGTAAAAATAAAGGCTCTTTGCTTTTACATCCAGGATTTGGTCTCCTTGTTGGTTTTTGGGGGACTCCATGATCAGGGCATGATAGTCATCTGAGCGAGGAGGAAATACCTTTACTTACTCACTGAGCCATTTGTGAAGCCCAAGTAGCTGTTACACTTAATAAGACACCATTTCCCTCTGCTAAGATGGAAGAATTCAGTATGAAATGGGATGCACCAATGCATTATTGAAAGAAGTACCAAAGAAATTTCAAGCAGTATTGTGACCACCATGTCAGGGATGATGTTCTAGATCCCCATGG
>NC_022034.1:25840220-25845472 GCF_000317375.1 Microtus ochrogaster | reverse complement strand
AGATCCCCATGGCATTGTGACCACCATGTCTGGGATGATGTTCTAGATCCCTGTGGCATTGTGACTATTATGTCTGGGATGATGTTCTAGATCCCCGTGGCATTGTGACCACCATGTCAGGGATGATGCTCCAGATCCCCATGGCATTGTAACCACCATGTCTGGGATGATGTTCTAGATCCCTGTGGCATTGTGACCACTATGTCTGGGATGATGCTTTAGATCCCCGAGGCATTGTGACCACCATGTCAGGGATGATATTCTAGATCCCTGAGACATTGTGACCACCATGTCTGGGGTGATGCTTTAGATCCCAGTGGCATTGTGACCACCATGTCTGGGATGATATTCTAGATCCCTGTGGCATTGTGACCACCATGTCAGGGATGATGTTCTAGGTCCCTGTGGCATTGTGACCACCATGTCAGGGATGATGTTCTAGATCCTTGTGGCATTGTGACCACCATGTCAGGGATGATATTCTAGATCCCTGTGGCATTGTGACTATTATGTCTGGGATGATGTTCTAGATCCCTGTGGCATTGTGACCACCATGTCTGGGATGATGTTCTAGATCCCTGTGGCATCGTGACCACCATGTCTGGGATGATGTTCTAGATCCCTGTGGTACTGGAGACTGAACTGAGGGCCAAGCACATGCTAGGCCAATGCTCTACCTAGGCCCAAGAGTGAAGAGACACCCACAGCATCCCTCCCTTTGGCTACCAGATTATTAAACAACAGTCTCTAAGGAACTGGAATTTCCCCGTATGCTGGGAGAAGTGTTAATCCCAAAATTCTCAAGAAAGGAAGGAGCAAATCCCCAAATTCTCGAGAAAGGAATGACCAAGAATAGAATTAAAGCACATTGTATTTAGGGGTACCTGAGGATAGCTAGCCAGTGACTCTCCCTAGCTCGGGGATTTTGAGAGCAGCCCCCACTGGCCTCTCCAGGTCCCTTTCATAGGAGAGATAAAATGTTCACAAGGGTTAGGGGGCTGGTGTTTATCTATTGTTAAAGGACACAAGGAAAGGGAAGGAACAAGGGCAAGTATACATACCAAAGGCAAGAGCACACACCATGTGAATGGGGGTTACAAGCAGTTTACTTCAGACCGGGAACTTCTTGATTTCAAATAGAAGCCTTCATTAGTAGGGACTTGACACAGGACATATCTCTTAGCTAGGAACAGACAGGAACTGTTTTGACTATAAACTGAACTCTTAACCTGTACAATATATTCTTAGTTTCAATTTCCCCTTAACCTGTGAGATGTATTTTGGTTTGGCATTAAGAAAAGCGAAGCTCAGGGCCAGCCAGGGGAGAATTTTTCTTCACAGCCTTCTGGCAGCTTTCATACCAAGAAAAGGAACCACCTTGTCCAGGACTGCCTAGTTATATGTTCCACTTGACAGCCTTTTAAGCCCAGTCTTACATCAGGACCCCAAAGATGGACTTGGGACAAGACTCTGAGCCTCTTTATCTGTTCCTCTTCCTGATGTGGCCACCCCGAGCAAATAAATCTCCTTTCTCTGCTTTCAATATTACTCTTTCTAACTGGATGTTGAGGACCAGTGGCTGAGACTAGGTTATATTGAGAATAAGACCACTACCACAATTTTTGAGCTAAATTTGAATCATACTTTAATTAAAAAGTGAGTAGGACAATGGGCTCTGGACCATTCCTGGGTTCCCAGAAAATGGCAATTTTGCACAGAATTATAAAGACAAGCCCATCAGGCTACTTAATTTCCACAAGGTCCAATCAGTGACAAGCATATATCCTGATGTACTTCCTTCATATATATTCCCCGCCTACATTCAATCATAGGCAAGCATACAATCTGACGTGTTTCCTGCCCTCAAACCTCCCGCCTCCACGTGATCAAGTACATCCAGCACAGCTAAGAGCAAACACGCTTGTTTAGGGGAGAGACGTGGCTTGTTATCTTCCACACAGTCTCCAGCATTTCGGGAAGTATCTGTCCTTGGGCAAGGGGCTTGCAGATGCATTTTGTTCCGTGATCTCTTGGGCATAGTAATTAACACCTACAACATAGCTTTGGTTGTCACAGTTGTCAGGGTGCCAGGGCCCAGTCTCACCTCAGCAGTTCTGATAACGGCACTGCCAGGCACTGAACAAGAGCTCAGGAGCTCCCTATGCTGGTGCCCCAGCAAGGATCACCACAGCAGGAAGTAACAGGATATTTTGTTTCCAAGACTAATAGATCTCCACCTTATTCTGTGAAGCCTTTAAAATCTCTGGTTCTAAGAACATCACCACCGTGTACTTGGGCCAAATGAAAGACTACCCGGTTTTCCAGATTTGGAAAGCCCTGAAGATGAAGTAATCCTTGCTGTTAGCAGTCCTAAAAGAGTGAAAGCAAAACCACATCCACTGTGCTGTTGTAAACACGGCTTCACTAAGTCAGTGGGCAAGCACACTAGAGAAACGCAGACTCAGAGGAGGAGGGCAGAGAGTGTGGTAAAGGAGAGAGGCGGGTTCGTTGCACTGGGTGTCAATCATGCTTAGTGGGCTTGGTTTAGCCACAAGATTTAACCTCAACTCTCAAAAACAATGTTTCAGTCACTAGAATTATGAAGGATTTGCGACATCTTCAAAAAAGAGCTAAGATAACAGAAACCTGTTGGGAAGAAATGTGGGTTAGGAACTGCAAGGGGGAACCTGGTGTGTCCCCTTCAGGTCACCTGGGAGCAGAGAAACCAGGAAGTCCCCTTTAGAAGATGTCCCAACTCCCTGTCCTGTCTGCTCAGCATCTCGATTTCCTGCTATCTTCCATTCAAGCTACCAATGCCAGGCCTGCTTTGCTGCGCACATGCTACCAATGCCGGCTGAACCTCATGGGTCAGTATAACAAGTCTTTTCCCATCAGTCAGCTCCCAAATTACAACACACAGACTTGCTATTAAATTTTGAAAGGTTGGGCTATACTCTAGGCTTGTTTACAACTAGTTTTTATAACTAAATTAAATTAAGCCATTTCTTTTAATCTACATGCTTCCACATGGTTCATGGCTTGTTATCTCATCTCCTACACATCCTGCTTACTTCTTCTGCATCTCACTGGTAACTCTGCCTTCTTTTTTCCCAGCATTCTCTCTGCCCCCCAAATACCTAGTCATTGGGTATTTAGCTTTTTATTAAACCAACCCCAGTGACATGTATTCACACAGTATAAAGGAACATTTCACAACATTTTCCTTTTTTGTCTAAATAACTCTAAAATAGTAGAACTATATACAGTAAGAGCAATTATGTAAGAATTACATTTACAATGTCTAGTTCATTTGCATTTGGCATATTCAGAGAAAATACTCCATTATCTGTCCTATCTTGGTGAGTCAAAAGTTTATATCTAATTGACTTTCTATCCTAACTTGTATTACCAACCCAAAACTATTTTTTAGATCACAAACATTTTGTTAGATAAGCTTTTATGTCTCTCAACCTTACAAACTTTACATCTTTTTGTGAGTTTTTTTCTGAATTTAGTAACAAGGAAAACTGTAACTATAACTCTCTAGTCTTCAACTCCATTAGAGATCTGAGAAAGATATATTACCGAAGTAAACAGGAGGTATAGAGAAAACAACTTTCAGACCTATAGAAATGACAGAAACAGCTGGCGAGTCACCCGAGGTTTCTCTGTAACATTGTGGCATCCATTTTTGGTCTACAGGCCTAGAATATCTGAAGACTTTTCTGTGAAGCAGGATTTTTGAAGACTGTCCTGCCTTGTCTTGGCAAAGTTCAGCAGATACTTTCCTTTGTGTCCCCTTTTTTGCAATTTGGACAGCATACTGTCAGCATTTGAAGCAAGGGAAGTTTCTTGGCCTAGTGGCTAACTTTGCCACAAAGAAAGAAAACTCCATATGGAGGTTCTTTGATGCCATCATCCTTTATGGAAGTAAATTGGTGCTGCCAGAAGCAGACTGTGTTTCATTGTCCTGAAAAGTCTTATGTTATTGAAACATCTTAAATGCCGTATTCTGTAGCTCTCTGAAGTGTTTGAAGACCACCTGTCCATCTAAAATATGGACCTTGAAAACATATCTAACATGACTACAAGTTTGATTATTATAGGTGACTAGCCACTAAACTGCATTTCTTTATTATCCTAAATACTTTTTAATAATAACTTTTTTTTTCGAGACAGGATTTCTCTGTGGTTTTGGAGCCTGTCCTGGAACTAGCTTTTTTGGCCAGGCTGGTCTTGAACTTACAGAGATCTGCCTGCCTCTGCCTCCCGAGTGCTGGGATTAAAGGCTTGCGCCACCACCGCCTGGCCTAATAATAACTTTTAAGGACTAAAAATTTGCATTTCATTGCTAAATGAAATGTATAGGTACAATAACTTGAACAAGAGTAGTAATGTATGTACAGGATATTTTAACAAGTAACCTCCAATTTGTATCAATATATAAAAATATCTTAAACAATAATAGAAATATGTATGCTGTATAACAAAAATAACCTCAAATTTGTGTCAATATACAAAAATTCATGCTGTGTAAAATATTTAAGACTAGTAGTTGCCTTTTTGGTTTAAAGTAGATTCAATAATCTACCATTTTATTCTATCATTTCCATATCCCCTTTTTCTTTTCAGAACAAGATTCCTTTGTTCAGCTTTTTTTCCTGACCATGACCAAAAACAATTAGTAAGCAACAATGACAAACATCCATAGTCCATCCAATAACCAAAACCACTAATCCCATCTCTTGGGAATGTGAGCATTGTATTCTTTAGACTGCTTTCTATTGTATCGGGGTGCTGGTATCTTTGGAGGACCCTGAAAAATAAGGATAATAGTGAAGTCCTGGCTGGAGTAGTCTGTGAAATTAGAGAATTTCAGCCAGCAGCCTTGAAGCTATTCTAGATGCTGAACTCTGAGAAAACTACAACAGAGGCATTCTGAGAAGCTTGAGCCACCTGTTTTTATTGGTGTGTGGTCCCTCTGAAAACACAGAAACTTTTAAAAATATATGTAATATATATATTCTGTGCTAACACAAGTATGGAATGTATAGCATGCACAGTTCAGTTAAAGATGATTTTTTTGTTTTATGTTTGAGCAGGTAAAACATGTATCACTTGTCTTCTATTTTTTTAAGGTTTATTTCTTTAAGTCTGTAGACTGGATTTTCTGGAGGTCTCCCCCAATAAAACCTGATTGTCTATAACCTTGAATAAATCTATAGCCCTTTATTTTTTATAGAAATAAAAAT
>NC_022034.1:25830018-25838867 GCF_000317375.1 Microtus ochrogaster | reverse complement strand
TATCCTTTTGTTTTAAGCCTATGCAGACTGTTAAGTACACTGTAACCTGTTTAGAGTTTTTCCATCAATATCTGTCTATACTGAGCATCTGCAGCATTTTCTGTCAGCCGTCTTAGCTCATCTTAGCACACGGCACTCATGGCTGGACTGTAGGTAATAACCAATAGCCCTATCTCTATATGTCACCAAGCCTACCTGAGAGACAGTGGTCACCAGGAAGCCACGCTTTTGTCTCTATGTTCTGAACTTTTTAAAAAAGCTTTCTTAGGGTTTATGTGAATATTTTGGCCAGATGTTGGGCTCCATGTAATGCAAGTCTTTTTCTGTTCTACCAGTCAGCTCCCAAATCATGACAGGGAGACTTCTTATTAATTATGAAAGCTTGGCTTATAACTTAGGTTTGTTTCTAACTAGTTCTTATAACTTAAATTCTATTAATTTATATCCTGCCATGTGGCTCATGGCTTGCTACCTATTCCCTTGCATGTCCTGCTTCTTCTGTATCTCATGGTGTCTGGGCTTTCTTCTTCTTCCCTGCATTCTCTCTGCCCCCAAATCCTGCCTAGCTATTGACTGTTTAGCTTTTTATTAAACCAATCCCAATGACATAGCTTCACATAGTGTAAAGGAATATTCTGCAGCAGGTCAGCTTTCACACCTACCGACAACCCTTCTAACTCTACAGCCAGGAGGACTACAGCTGACAGAGGTCATAACAATTTGCTCAAGAGTGGTCAGTGAGTCCCTGGCTGTAAGAGGATAGTGAAACAATAGCTCATGTATCAAGTCTGGACTGGGGCTGGAATGTAGTGCTTGAGTATTTGCCCAGAATAATCAAAGTCTAGATTCTCTACCTTGGACTGAAACAATATCTAACTCAATAGCTCAGGTCTCAGCTACACATACTAACCTGTTATATGATAAATAAAGCTTGTCGAGAGATCAAAGGATGGAGCTAGCCACTAGTTAACCATAGAGGTCAGAGAGTGGTGGCTCACATCTTTGATCTCAGCACTTGGAATTTCATGCCTTGATCCCATCACTTGAGTGGCACACACCTCTAATCTCAGCACTAGGGGGAGGTGGAGGCAGAAATATAAAGCAGGTGGAGACAGGATCTCCCCAGTTTAGTCTGAGAATTCGTAGAGGTAAGAAGTCTTTAGTGACTGGCTCTTCTGTGATTTTTTTTCAGCTTTCACCCTCGATATCTGACTCTAAGTTTTGTATTGTTAAGACTAATCACTGAGTTGGGTCTGTGGCCAGTGTGAAGCCTCTTTCTTTAGTTTATCTTTAACTCACAGCTTGTGCAATGGTCTCACTCACAGGCCAGCACCTGTTTATTTTTAGCCCACAATGGGAGGTCAGCCAGCAGCTTAGAGATTCTCCAGTGTAGTGCTTGAAATCTATCTCCTGGAAGGGAGAGGTGGATCAGCAGTTCTTGCAGAGGTTCAGAGTTTGATTCCAGAACCTGCACTGGGTGGCTTTCAATGGCCAGTGACTCCACCTTCAGGGGATCTGACCCCTCTGTTCTCCATGGGCAACTGCACTCACATGCACAAATACACACATACAAGGCAAGATTTAAAAAAATAATAATAAATTAATCCTTTCCAAAAACTGTCTTATTCATACATTTCTAACTTCCTCTGTGCCTCCTCAGGCCCATCAGTGAAGGCAGCAGGGGGAGTCCACGCTTGTGCAATCACTCCCAGCCTTTTACATGGCCTCTGGACACATCTGCATAGCTAACGTTCTACTCATGGAGCTCTTTCCAGACTTCAGTTTAAACTCTCGATGGTAAACCAAATGGAATCGGGATCAGATGCTGGGCTAAAATCATGGAACCAGGTAGCCTGAGGACAGACCTCATGAGTATCAGCCTCTGTCATTCCCAAAGTGTTGATGTAGCACCACAACTTTGCTGTCAGCAAGACCCCACCTAGCTGTGCTAAGAGGTAATCTAAAGTTAGCTGCTGTCTAATGCAGCACCTGTTGGTACTTCAAGGAGGATAGTTCAAGCTTTTAGGGAGAGGCTGAGGTGGTTCTGGGTTTTTTGTCTTCATTTTTTTTTTTTTTGAGACAGTTTCACGTAGCACAGGCTGGCCTTGAACTCACTCCGTAGCTCAAAGTGACCTTGAGCTCCTGATCCTCCTGTCTCTACCTCCCAAGTACTGGGATTATAGGTGTTTTTGTCATGTTCAGCTGTGGCCGTGTTTTTAGTGAGTTGTAGAGGGTTTGTTTTTGTGTGTTTCTTTTTGGTTTTTGGTGGAGGATAGGTGACTCCTCTCTTTCATGAATGATGGGTCACTGGTGTCATGAATTGGTTCTGTGACTCTTCTCTCTGTTTGTCTGTCCCTCCTCTGAAAAGGTAACTATTGCTTCTCTCTAGTGCTCGCTATCTCCATATTCTCTCTCCCCTTCTCTCTGTTTATCTATTCACTCCATAACCCCCATAACCATTAAATAAACTCTGTACCCAAGCTCTGTCTGCATGACATAGCTGTCTGTGTCCAACTCTCCGTGGTCTCCCACCCACTAGGGGACCTGCCAGGGACCCTCCACTTTGATCTTTCATTGGTGCTGTGAACTCAGCAGGCTAACCCTTCCAGTTAAGGTCTGCTAGGGATCCTGTGACCTATACCCTTCAATATGGTCACTTTTCCAACTTAAAATCTCTGGAATTCTACACCCAACGTCAAACAGTAGGTTTTTCCCACACATTTGGCCATACCTCTGTGCAATCGCTCGGTGGTGGTTCCCCCATGGTCAACCACTTGCCTATCAGGCCTCCAACTTCATGTGATGATGTAGAGGTTTGGTTTGTGCCCACCCATTCTCACGGCCCCTGGACTTTGTGAGTGATGACCCAAAGTCAGTTTAAGCCATAGTCTATGCTGAAGTTCCTGGATGCTGAAGCTCAGTTTCTGGACCTTCTTCTTGCCTTACTCATGAAGACTACATCTCTCCCTTTCCCTCAGATATCAAGCTACATAGCTGCCTATCATTAGCTTTCATTCTGCCAGTGATTGTTAGCTGGAAATGTAACGTCCTTTTTCTATGTCTATCTGCCTTTCATTCCCATGCATAATCACACCCATGCTAAATTGGCCCACAGCTGCCAGGACCCGCTCCATCTGGTGGGCTTGGCAGCAGCAGAATCGATCTCTCTTCCATTCATAGAGCCCTGTTTCTGCCACTACTGCACTGCAGGTGTAAGGTCCAAGGCACGTGAAAACCCTCAACCTGGACGTGCTACCAGCTCACTTCCCAACTTCTGTCCATCAGCTGGGTCAGTTGGTAAGATCACCTCTGTTGCTTCTCACAAGCAAGGTTCTCTCAGGCTCTGTCTTAGCACTGAGTGGTGCATTCATTTTTCAGGCCCAGGGCAGGGTTCCTCTCAGATCTATGGATCCTTTTCAGAATCCTGTTCCCTTTTGGCCTAGTGCCTCTAGGGCAACTGCCTTTTCTCAGCTCCCATTGTCTTGCAGACGAACGGATGATGGCCCGAGATTGGCGTTCATTTCTCTGTCTCACCCATGGGATACAGGCTGACAAACTTCTACAGCGGGCAGTTAAATGCAAAGAGTTACAACATGTGGGCAAACACGACAGCCACCATTTTCTTTGAGTTTAAGAGAGGAGCCACAGCCTCTAGCCTAACGGCACTGGCAGCCTACTTGCCTGCTAACAGATGACCATACTCCAGCAGTAGCTTAGCTGCCCCCAGCTATGTGGCCTGTCACCAGCTACCTTTAAGCCACTAGCTCTGCTTTTAAAAATTGCTCATAGGCTCTATTGCATTTGGTGTATTTGTGTGATGATTCACCTTGGCAGGGCCTGCTGTTCATTACACACACACACACCTGCAGCACATCTCCTCCCCTGCAATGACTCTACTTTCCCCATAAAAAAAACCAGCTTTCTCTCGCTCACTTTTCATTTAACTTTATGCGGGACTTAAGTTCAACTGTCTGCAAATGTACATGTACTAGCTGTTAAATATTTTAAGTAATCTGTTCGTTACATCTCATTCCAGACTAAGCAAACAATGAGTCTCAAATATTTTAAATTGGTATGTACTTTTAAATCTCTTATAACATACTGTATATGTGATCCTAACCTGCTTCAAAATACATTAAGCTGTTTCCCACTATTGTAAGTGTCTATTGCAAACAGTTTTTTCTTCTTTGTCTTTCACAAGTACAAATCTCACCTGTTGAGTTAAAAACCAGGGCAGTCAAGTTTGAACCCAGCTCTCCAGGCAGATTCCATACTATAGTAATAACCTTAAATATATACCTGATAAACAGCCCTTCAGGGCTCAGAGATCTGGGGAATATGACATTTAAATGTTTAATTATCAAAAGACTTTTCATAACAGAGACACAGGTTGGCTCATAGCAGTAGTAGCCCTTCTTCTCCAAAGAAAATAGAAGACAGACGGGCACAGAATGGGCACAAAACAGAGTCCATCCACAATTTACTTCAAGTGAAAGTACTAACCACTGGAAGGAACTGCCTTTCATTTAAACTCCTGAAGATCTCCAGACAGTGGACAGAATTGCTAGAATCAATGGTCCAGCTACTCAGGGCGAAGTAGGCTTGTCTTTGTACAGACAAGGATCTTCTAAAGCCACAGGATCTTCTAAAACCCAGCAGTCCCTGTGATAATCAGCAGAAGGCAAATACAGCCCTAAAAGTCCCTGTCCTCTATGACCATGTTTGACCCTGAGGAGTGGCTCTAGGTAGCCAATCGAGTAAGTTCTCTGTCATTTTTTAAATCAACAACTCAAGTAAAATTTTATCCTTTTCAAATATCTCTGATGCAGTTTGACAGCTGAGAGGTTTTGTGTGTTTAAAAGAGCAACCTCACCAAACAAATTTCAGTATAACTTCTTAACATGTTCTAAATAAAGGTGATTTAAGATATACAATGCAAGTTATAAAATTTCTCTCTCATGTTGCCATTCATAATCTTAACATTATCAATAAAATGCTCATGAGCTATTAATCCAAATCTGGCAGGGTACTACCACTACTGCAAGATCAGATTTTAAATTCTCTTTGGCTGTTTTCTAAAGATATTTTTCATTGTGCAAAAACATCTGTCACAGTCATTCTGGCATAAATATGCTGCTGTTTATACAATGTATGTGTCTAAAATTTATGTTTTACACTCGAAGAATTCTTGTGAGTTTCTGGGAGCTGAATTAAAGGATTCACCTTAAACGGGTCAGATATACCCTTCTCATTTCCCTGGTCCTGATTTTTTTTTTCTTCACAAACTTAACTTTGTCCTCTGCTCTGCCAACACCTTGCCAGGTCCAAGACACAAATCCTGGACTGGAGTAAAGCATTCAGATACCAGAAGATGTGACCAGAACCCAGCCTTCTCAGGCCCCCCCCCCCAAGACTTTGACGCCCACAAATAAGCAGGGAGCAGTCTTGAGAACCCGATGCCCTCAATCTTCTTAACCTGCCATGGCTAACTCCTCGCCTTTTCAATATAAGAAAAAGGTAGGAATGTTGTAAAAGTAAATCTGCTGGCCTGGCCTATCACCTAGGTACCTGTCCCTTTAAGATACAAGCCCTACCCTCTTCCAATCTCCCCCTTCCTGCCAAGGCAAGTGAATCTCCTGCCTTCTCTCCAGCCAGTTCTCTCTCTCTGCCCATCCTTCTTCTGGAGGGGCAGCTTCTGCCTCTTTCCCTTCTCTCCCCTTCCCCCTTCTCACCTTTCCCCTTGTTTCTTCTTTTTATTTCTCCTTCTCTCCCCATCTCACTAACTAAACTCTATACCCAAGCTCTCTCTTCATGGCGTATCTGTCTGTCTCCCACCTGCTGAAGCCTCAGGACACCTGCTGTTGCCCCTTGTGGGACCAGCCTTGGGTCATCCACATCATGAATGATAACATTGGTTCTTTGACTCCTCTCTAAATCTAACCTGCAGTGCTGGACCCAACAGATTCAGTCCCTTGCTTATTATGGATATGAATGATGTTGTGAATAGAAACTCCTGGTAGAATCATATATCTCAAGATAGAGGCTCTTTGGTGATAATTTCTATGGTGGTTTGAATAGGTATGGCTCCCAAAAACTCATGTATTTGAATGCTTGGCCCTAGGGAATGACACTCTTAGGAGTTGTTATGGCTTTGTTATAACAGGTGTGGCTTTGGAGGAAATATGTCACTCTGGAGGCAGGCTTTGAGGTCTCACATGCTCAAGCTCCACCCAGTATGGCACACAGTATCTCTTTTTGTTGCCTGCAGATCAGGATGTAGAACTCAGCTCCTTTTCCAGCACCAATTCTACATGCATGCTTCCATTTTTCCATTACAATGAAAATGGACTAAGCCTCTGAAATTGTAAGCCGGCCCCAATTTAATGTTTTTCTTTATGAGATTTGCCATGGTTGTAGAGTAAAAGGGACAACTGGAGCAGGAAACCAACCAATAATGAGCACCCTGACTCTGAACCCAGAGCCAATGAAAGTAACACACCCTGGACCTGAGACCTGAGTCAGGGAAATAAACGTCTTTATCCCAGAATCCAGAACCAAAGAAACATGCCCTGACTCTGAAACCAGTGCCAACGAATCACACTTTGTCCCTAGAATCAGAGTCAGTGAAAGAAATATGCCCTGGGCCTAACATTAGAGTCAAAAGGCTAAAAAGGACCAGTGAAAGAAACACAGATTGGCCATGAAATAAGAGCCATCTCTGCCCCAACTAACTAAACTGACCAATCCCTGAGCAGGGAAAACTAACCAATCCCTCCTCTCCCTGGAAAAACTCCACCCCTAAGAAGCCCCATATAAGCCTCTCTGTCTATTCAGTTAGAGGCTGCTGTTTCTCCCACCCTGACAGAGGCAGCCACTCTTCTGGACTCCTCTTTTCCAAATAAGTCTCTTTCTCAAAAGAGTCTTGGGTGACGATCTTCATTTGAGGCACAGAAAAGACGAACCTGACTGGGATGTCCCTTAGGGACTGAGCTGAAAAACCTTGCTGAGACGGCCTCTTAGGGGTGCTGAGCAAGGCTGAGCAGAAAAAGTAGCAACTTTTTTTTTTTTTCTTTTTTTTTGCCAGAGCTGGAGGAGATTGTTACATTTCCGCAGGGGCTTCCACTTTAGCAGAGTGTTAGCAAAAGAAGTAACATCTTGCACCAGAGAAGACACAGATAGCTCTGCTAGGACGTTCTCTTAAGGGAACAGAGCAGAGCTCAACTGGAGCCACTCTCCAGAAGAACAGGATTGCTATATCCTGAGGGAAATCATCCCCCACCACACCCCAGCTCCAGGTAACTTGGCTTCCCAATAAAGTCAGGACACCTTTCCTCCAGGGCTGAGCTGTCCTATTGTGGCTCTACCTCTCCCAGCTGTCCTATTGCAACTCTACCCCCTTCTTCTCATTGTTGCAACAAAATACCCAACCAAAGCAACTTAAAGAAGGCAGGGTTGTGTTGGTTCACAGTCACCGAAGACACTGTCTGCCACACAGTCTAGTCTGTCTATAGCTGGTCAGACAGGAAAATTCTCTGAACTTGGGGGAGGCATATTAGCTCTGCCCTTCTCTCTTTTCTGAACTCAACAGTTACTCTGTTGAGTAACTGTCCTATTGCGACACTATCCCCCCTCCCCCCCAGAGCTGTCCTATTGCACTCTAAGTATAGCCTGACTTCCTGGTAAGTCAGGATATCTTTGCAGCTCCAGAGCTATAATACATTCCCTACAATGGTCACGGTGTCTCTTCACATCAATAGAAACTCTAACTAAGATAGATTCTATGCCCTAGAAATTGGGAGCCAGATTGGAATGTGTGAAAACAGGATATGCGTAGAATGGGCCTGTGCCCACAGACAAGACAGTATCCTTAGGAGAGGATGGCTTCCTAAAGGTGCCCAGAGAGTAACTGTTGAGTTCAGAAAAGAGAGAAGGGCAGAGCTAACATGCCTCCCCCAAGTTCAGAGAATTTTCCTGTCTGACCAGCTATAGACAGACTATACTGTGTGGCAGACAGTGTCTTCGGTGACTGTGAACCAACACAACCCTGCCTTCTTTAAGTTGCTTTGCTTGGGTATTTTGTTGCAACAATGAGAAGTAACAAAGAAGACACCAGGAGCTGTAAAGAGCAAGGGGACTAAGGGTGAAGGACTTGACCGTGTCTGATTAGATGAGGCAGCTGGCCAGTGAGTCCCGGGGATCCTCTTGCCCCTGCCTCTCCAGCACTGTGCTACAAGCATGTGCACAGCCACACCCCGCCTTTTATATGGATGCTCATCTTGGACTTACTCTGCCTTCCAAGGACTGGATCCATTTTTGGAAGGGCTACTAAGACTGGAGAGTTGGACTTTTAAATTTTACTTATGGGAGGGGCACTCACTGGTGTGCATGTGCGTGTCCCATTGCACATATGTGGAGGCCAGAAGACAACTGTTTGGGAGTTAGTTCTCTCCTTCCCTATAGTCTTTACATTGAGACAATGTCTCTTGTTTATGCCCTGTGCTGCATACAAGGGCTTCTGGCTAGTCAGTTCTCACATCTGTCTGCCTCCCCTGTCTCCACAGCAGTGCTCGGATTATAGGTGTACACCATCACACTGTTCCCCCATGAGTTCCAGAGATCAAAGTCAAGGCATTGGGCTTATACGGAGAACATTTTTTTTTTTAAACCGAAGTGTCTCCTTGGCCTGGAGTCTGGACTTTTTAAATGACTGCAGGTTAAACTGTCACAGGTGTGGCTAGAGGCTTCAGGAATGTATCAACTTTCTTCCTAACACTGTGTCCACTGGCATCTTAGGTAGACCCTGTAAGAGCCGAAATAGTGCTCAGAGTAGCTTTAGAAACCTATTCTAA
>NC_022034.1:25824600-25829106 GCF_000317375.1 Microtus ochrogaster | reverse complement strand
ATTGCTCTACCCCAGTCACTTTCCTGCAGAGTGTTTCAGGTCATGTAGGTGGCCACAAACCAATTGTTTTCCCTCTTACCACTCATATCGATTGAGTGTCCTTGGGATGACTCTTAGGGACCTACAAGAGTCCCTTCCTTAGTCTTTTCTGTTACCATTTGTACCACCTTTGGGGACAGGTGGGTCAGGGTCTCAAGCCCCTTGGAAGCACCGAGGCCAGCTCCCCTTCAGACTGTTCTCTGAGGTCTCCACAGCCTCCCTGATCAAGAGGATGGGTGACTTTATGAAGTTTTGGGGGCCTTTTAGGGGTATGCCATTTCCCCTTGGGGATGGGCTTGCCTGGATGGGGGAGGGGACAATATCGACCTCTTTCTTAGAGCCTGATCCTTTGTCTCTGCCCCGAAACCACTCTTCAGCCATGGCAGGTCAAACCCACAAACTGTGAGCAGGAATAAATACTCTCTTCTGCACATTGCTTTAGTCAGGCATTTTATGACAGCAACAGAAAAAGGAACTAAAAATCCCATTCAGTCAGCAAGACACAGAGAAGCTGCCGCAGCCTGGGTCCATGGGACTGAGGCGTAGCTCACAAAGACAGCAAACTCAGCAGCAGCAGCGAGATGCTGATTGTGCAAGCATACGGAATGAAAGAGAAATGGGGATCCTGGGCCTCCCCCAACATTTCAAAGGAAGTCCCAGGAGGCCGGGGTACCGGCAGAAGGATCAGAATGCTCACAGGGAGTCTCTTACAGGACAGCCACATGAAGCTGCAGGAAGAAGGCAAAGCTATCAAGGATTCCACAGGAATGCAGACTGCCAAGGCCAGGACATAAGCCAAGCTGTAGGCAGTGAACAGACCCAGTCAGAGTGAGCACGTGCCTTACAAACAGCAAATCCAGGATACGGGCCCTCAGCATGCCCTGTTCTACTCAGATGCCGTTTCTTCCTTTGTGGGTCTGTCTTGGGGTCTCACTATTTTTATTCTCCTGTTGGAGGAGATGTGAATGTGACTGCCCTGGCATTGTAGTTTGGAAGTAGGTGACTTTCTCTTCATTTTCTTAAAAACAGGGTCTCACTGTATTTCAGGCTGGCACAGAGCTCATGGCATCATGAGCTACCATGCCCGTCTCTTTCAATCTTTAGGAAAGCTCACGGCTCCTCGTTTGCCTTGAGTCTCAGAGCCTGGACATGGACTTCCGAGAAATACTTCGAGACTACTGAAACGTAACAGAACATTTTGCACTAGATTCAACAGAGGACAGATCAGTATTTTATATGTGTATATGAGACAACATTGTTGAGTAACTTTGTCCCAATGTCAAATGATGATTTATTGTAAAGTGTATCCTGATTTCAGAATTGTTAACAGTATGGAGGGTGTCCCTTATGGTACATTCAACTCTGCACTGAAAACAGTATTGATGTGGGATTCCCCTCTGTAGCCTGTGAGTGCCATTGGTTAATAAAGGAACTGTCTTAGGCCTGTGATAGGGCAGAGTAGAGCTAATGCTGGAAGAAAGGAGGTGGAGTCAGAGAGAAGCCATGTAGCCCCGTCAGAGACAGACACCAGTTGGAATTTGCAGGTAAGCCACAGCCACACAGTGATACACAGAATTACTAGAAATGGGCTAAATTAAGATGTAAGAGTTAGCTAGTAAGAAGTTAGAGCTAATGGGCCAAGCAGTGATTTAACTAATACAGTTTCTGTGTGGTTACTTCGGTTCTGGGCAGCTGGGACAAATGAGCAGCCTCTTACAACACTGTATTTTTCAAAAGACTATTTATATTTGGCCTTGAGTACATTAAACAGCACATGTAATTAGTATCACATTCTTAATTAAGTTTTTGATCATCTCTGTTTCACTCAGAATTTGCAATGACGAGCAAGCTAGAGCTTGTCTAGGAGACATCTCACAAAAACTTCATGATACATAGATTTTCAATTTGGGAGATTTTCAATTTCCTTTATAGAAATTCAGGGTCTGGAGAGGACACAGAGGCCTGTTCTGAGTGCCTCAGGGCAGATCTGAGAGGCAGAGTCATGTTGAGAAGCCACACATAACTTAAACCTTGCTCTGTGTTTCCTTTGTAGAAATAAAAACCTGAAACCAGCCATTGCCCCTGGTACTCTGTGACCCAGCCCTACAGCAGCTGTGGAAATGTCGGACCCTTACAAGGATGCCTTCAGAAGAACACTCCCAGAATACCTGGCAGAACATAGGTGGGTGATCACTGTTGAGCACATCTGTCTGCTGTTGGCACGCCCCACAGCTTCCCAACCCAACCGTCTTCTTTGCATGCTCTGAAAGGTGGCGACCATCAACATTACCTGTGTATGTGTCTGTCAGAATGAATCTCCTAGCAAGATCTTATGGATGACTGAGAATCACAGAACGTGTTTCTAAATTCTTTAGCTTTCTCTATAAGTAGACCCAGAAAGCATGAATGCCAGCAGGTATTGAAAAATCCTCACTCTCCCGATGATTGAACGCTTTATTCAGTGACGTCCTTAAGGAATTCTTCCTCTCTAAGTATACATCCTTTTTGTCTGGAGTGTGTCAAGGGGTTGCCTTTATTAACTGCAGAGGACTGAGCAGAAGGGCCCCTTCAAGAAAACATCTCTAAATGACCCCATTAAAGATGGCCTCGTTGGGTCACTCATTTCAACCACTTCAAAATCTATTTCATTGTTGTTTTTTTTTTTTTTTCATCTTCCTGTTTAGTCTCTTGCTCACAGTCTAGAACTAGTGGACAAAGCTTTCTGGTCCTCGCCTTTTCTTTTTCCTTTGTGCTGGCGTTCCAGAGGTAAGGTGGCTAATTTATACATCACGGGAAATATAACTCCAGTGAATATGGCTGACGCAAAACAGACGTACAGAATCACTGGCAGGTCTGGGTAGTGTCCTTGAAGAATTCCGATGACTGCAGGAATCGCCATATCTCCTAGAGAGGCACCAATTACGAAGAATGCTGCAGACTTCCCACTTAGGCTGGTGTACTGCTCAATCCAGGAAACTCCACTGGGAAATGTGGTTGCCATTGAGGCTCCATACACAGCAGTCGCAATCCAAAGGCAGAGAGGGCTCTTGTCAAAAAGCACCAGAAAGAAAGATGAGACAAGGCTGCCAACGTTGCTCAACACAATCATGGTTCCAGGCTGTAAGAATGTTGCAAAGAAAATGGCCAGGCCCCTGCAGGCTGCAAAGGTCCCCCAGAAGACAGAGTTCAAGCCGGCTGCTTCACTTTCTTTCATGCCAACATGGGTGGTGGCAAAGGAAAATAGGTAAGAGCCAAATGTTATCTCAGCTCCAACATAAAAGAAGAAGAAGACAAAGAGGAGACAGAGCAGGGTCCTGTGATATTTAGCTCTTCGAGCACCCTGAGCAGAATCTGTGTTTTTTTTCTGCCTTGAGTGTTTAATACAAAACAGACCAAAGAGAAAGACAGAAACTACTAAAATATAGGTGCCAGTGGAAGCGTACGCCCACAGCAGATTCATGTTCTCGGGTACCGCAAACAGAGAGTCTGAGGTGGCTTCAGAGGATCGGTTCAGCATTAGCGGGTCAAAGGCAGACTCTGTGTGGTTCTGAGTGGATTCTGAGGTACTCCAGGCCAATTTAGCCAGCAGGGGAGCCAGGACAGCACCCAAGGCGAAACTGAAGTGCAAGGCCTGCATGTGTGGGGCTCCTTTGTCCCCCCAAAGAGCCAAGATGAGGACATTTGCACCTGCCAGTGAAACATGGGGAAAGGTTCAAGTTAAATTGTCAGTCAGTGCAGGGAAATCTCAACAGGCCATTACTATGATAAAGCGGCTGAGCCTGTGTCACACGGTAGGAATGGCTTGACATTAGCCCCAAGTGATTCCGATTAAGGACCTCATCCATGAACACCAGAAAACTGTGTGTTGTGATATCTCAACTCATACATGGAAAGCTTCAAGCTGGAAAAGCACTACCCTCTGGAACCAGGTACACAAGCAAGCAAAGGGCTGTTATACACAGGTCCACACCACACTGGAGAATAATGCTATAGACCTATTCGTTACTAGTGTTTGGAACTTATGTGTTAACTAGGGTAATGTTTATCATCCAATAGAGGCCAAATGACAAAGCTGTCTGGCAACCACTTGAACATGGTGGATAGAAGAAATGCAAACACTCCATCAGGAACACAAGTGATCTAGGCTCTGGTGCTCCAGCTACGGGAAACCAGCAGCCCGTCTTTTGGAATCCACACAACACTGCCTAAACCCTGACAAGGGGCAAACTTTAAGCACCAAGCCTTTGGTTTTTTATTTTAACCAGTTACTTTGAGATAAGCATATGTTTTTACTTTGTAACTCCACGACCAAATGATACCTGAGTTATAAAACACTAATGGTGCTACTGTTACATTAGAACATCAAGGAACATTCCATCTAGAGAAGCAGATCAGTGTGTTGCTTGGCTATCATCAGAGGAGCTTCCTGCATCAGGTGGGTACAAACACAGAGACCCACAGACAGCG
>NC_022034.1:25813393-25818865 GCF_000317375.1 Microtus ochrogaster | reverse complement strand
TCCCTTAATTTTGGTGGAGACAATAAAAGCCTTAAGTGATATGTTCCCAGAAGCGTCATGCTTTAAACCCTTGTGGATGGATTTGTTCCCTTGACGCCCACAGAGACTCCAGACTCTGTGATATACATAAATACATAAAGCATTCCCATACAACATGAGTAATGCCTTTTTAAAAAGAGCTGCACCCTAACTTATAGAAACTTGCAGATCTTGCCCTCTCATAAGCTATAACATTACTCGCTAGTCGGTTTTATGGGATTCCAGCAAAGTATATTTTCTCTAGGTCGAAAAAAAGCCCCTTTCACCCACCGACTGGTGTGAGCCAGGATTTCCATGATCTAGAATCTGGGAAATGGGGCTTTTAGAAATGCCACCATTAACTTACTCCCCTCCACTATTGGAAGGGGGCATTCCAGGTTTTCTCTGCAGCAAACTTCTGGGCTGTCTGTCTTCTATCTGTATCTCTTAACTGGGAGGGACTAATCCTGTCTGCTCCAATTGTGCCTGTGCTGGACACCTTAAGGAAAGGTTGACCAGAGACATTTCTCCCCAGAAAGAGCCACCATTATAATGATGGGTCACTTTGCTAAGATCATGGAGAGATCTTCTCTGTCATTGCAAAACCATTATCCCTTTTCCTTTTCCTCTAGCCTGGTGCCCTCATCCTTGTCCTCACGAGGATACCACTGTTTTTCTAACTATGTTCCTGCACACACTAAGGAAACTTCCCAGGGAAGGGCTGGGATACAGGATGCATTCATGGGAGCAGCTAGCACTTAGTATGTAAGCACACAGCGTGGTGGAGGCAAAGCCCGCTAAATGAAAGCTCTCAGTCCTTCCTTTACATAGGTTGTTTAAACTCATATGGATCCTGTCACCAGACGAATTAAGAAAATGGGGAGCTCGGGGTCACCACCATTGGAAAGCAGCGAGGAGCTAATCTGCTTCCTGAGAGGGATTCCCTGACTGTTGAGCCTGTGGTCCACTCTTAGCCCAATCGGTAGTGCGGTTGTTTCATTCTGGGGAGCTGTGTTCCATTGCCGAGAACCTGCTTGAGATGGACTTGGGGTATAGGAGCTGCTGGAGGTGCCTAAACAATTTCACGTTTGTGAAGAAGAAGGATACCAGAGGTTCCATCCCCACCCCACCCCCCATAAATGCTGTTCAATCATTAAGGGAGTGTCTCCAATCAAGACAAGTTATAGCCCCTGTGGCAGTCTGCTGTGTGTCTGAATGCAGAAAAGCATGACCCTGTGTTGGTGGCTTTTACTTGTGAGCTTTTGCCATGTAAATTAAAGGACTTTGGAGTAGTTTCTCAAACAAGAGAGATTTCTGCTGCTATGTCCAGATTTTTTTCAGGATGGGACCCTGGTCCCTCAGAACCACTGGCTGCCATGTCCAGATTTTTTCAGGATGGAACCCTATCTCTCGGAGCCACTGGGTTGTTGCTTGTTCCGGTGGCATCCTTAGACCTTCGCTCCAACATGTGCGGGGCTCGGCAGGGAGGAGCATGAACAGAGCTTGGGGTGGGTCTTTGCCTACCGTGTTCTTTCACGGCCGCGTCCCGCACCCAGAGTGTGGGTCAGCAGCAGGATGCCAGGCAGAGCTTCAGTGAGCTGCTGGTAGGTTTGGAGATTTTGGAAACCCTTCGGGTTTTCAAATGACAAGAACAAGGGGAAAAAGCAGATGCTGCAACCAAAATCAAGAAAGTGGAGTCCAAATGGAAGTCAGAACTCCACAGCCAATCTTAAAATGGTCATAGGGACCAGTTGGAAAGAAAACATTGCACAGACTTCAGCAATGTCTGCAGTAGAACGCAGGTGAAGAGCTTACTCGTTATGCTTTACGGAAGGTTCAGAAGATCCACACTTCAAAGTTAATAGTTTCTGGTTAGTGTATGAGTTCTTGGTTTGTGAGTGTTTAGCTTTGGGGATGGGTATGTAGTTAACGGCAAGTATGTAGAGTACTTGCCTAGGTTCTGTAAAGCCCTGGGTTCATTCACTGTTCTTCACAGACCAAACATGCTGACACACCCCCATTATCCCAGCACCTTGTGTGGAGGTCAGGAGGATCAGGAGTTCAAGGTCCATCATCAGCTACGGGATGAGTTGAGGACCAGCCTCTGCCACTTAAGCAGCTACCGGTATGGTAGAGAAAAATAATTTTTTCTCTTGTTATTATTTCCCCATCTGTATAATCAACTGTTTGGCGTAATTTAGTCAAGGCACCAGAAAGAGAAGATTCCCCCCAAAGTAGATTTTTTTTTGTATAATAATTAAGGACAGTGACTACAGACCTTGGCAACCTCCTTTCTGTCTCCCCAGTACTCAGAGGAGCAGACAAAGATGGCCATGCGGGTGGGGGCATCTTATGCAAAATCAATCATGCTCTTGACAGTGACCCACCATGATTAAAATTGTGTTAGTTGATGAAACCAAAGCCCCAGCGGATTAACTAAAATGCCCAAGGTCACACAACGTGCAGGTAGCAAAGGTGAGAGTCCAGCTGGGACAGTCAGGTCCCTTGACCGAGGCTCGCACATCACTCTGGGAGGGGTGCAGCCCCAGCTCTCACCAGCCCCAGGAAGGCGGCATACAGGACCGCGGTGGAGAACCAGCGCAGCACGCTCCTGGCCCGGCCACTCCTCCAGGAGGTCGCAGGGGCCGGCTTGCTTTCTGCCAGGGTCTCCGCCTGGTAGAGCCGCTGGGCACCAGCCGCGGGCCCAGAGCTCCCGGTCTTGACGTTTAGTTCCAGCTTGGCGGCTGCGGAGAGCTCCTGCTGCGGGCGGACCCTCCCGGGCTCTGCGCTGGGCTCCTCCAGACTCCACCTTCCCCCAGGGACCGTCCCGACTCAGGACCTCCTGCGGCGGCTGGACTTCGACCCTGGCCCCAGCTCGCCGCCCAGAACCTTCACTCTCCATCTTGCAAAATAGCCTGGGTTCTCGTGACAGAGTCAGGCTCTGGCCAACCAATAGGGAGAGTTGGCCAGGAAGTCATGGCGGTTGCCTAGGAAACCGAACTCTCTGCGAGTTTGAGCTACAACTGCAGCTGCAGCCTGGCAACAGCCCCTAAACAGCGCGTGCTGCTAAGCTTTAGGGAACCGGTGTGTGCAGGAGCGGAGGTCGTCCTTACATGACCGCATCCCTGCCTTCTGTCCACTCTTGAGCCCTCCCGGTCTGCTATTCAGCTTTCAGGCTACAATCACTTGCTCTGCAACAGGCCCCTGGAGCCATATCGATCCTCGCCACACTCTGCAGTCACCATAGCTAGGTGTCAGGAAAGGACAAAGTCATAGAGAAAACTCACAGCTCGCCAAAGGTCAGTCAGCAGTCACTGGCCCCGTCAACAGCCAAATAGCTTAAGGCGCACGTATTGGTTCAAAATTGTGGTTCCAAACCCACACAAGACTAATTATACCCACAAGTGACTGGAGCCTGCCATTGATCACCATGATCGCTGAGTAAAGTCATGTCGGCTGCGTGGCTGTGCCATTACTGGGGAGGAGGGGGTGACTTTGTTCGGTTTGCTTTACTCAAACCAACAATGAGATGTGTTTACATCTATTTCAAATACATTCTAGCCACCCGAAAACCTCCTTGCTCTCTACAGCACTGACGACTTATGCTGAGAACATTCCTACATAACAGCATTGGTCAAGAGCCAGACTGGAAGGGCTTTTTGTTTGTTTGTTTGTTTTAATAAAAAAAACATTATTCCTGGAAATTACCCAGTTGCCTGCTCTTATCAAGGATTGCTTGTTATTAGTTGAATTCTAACTACAGAGCAAATCATTATTTATGGTTAATGACACTACAGAAGCATAAAATTTTGTAATCTGTGATGTCATTTAATCCAACAGATATTTATATACCAGATTATGGTGACCACGCAGGCTATTAAGAAAATCAGGAAAAGAAAAATCACTGCAACTTGTTGCTTGCTCTAAGCAGGATAAAACAATTTTTTAGGGGAAATCAGAATAATTATAACCCATTGATTAAACCTAAATTGAGAATTAAAATGAATAGTGCCAGGTTAGTATTGAAACTTCTCAGTGTCTTATAGAGAAATATAAAAGTTAAAATTCAGGTTTCTAGAAACTCTATTTCAAAGTCAGCTGTTTTCTGAGTCCTTCCAAAGATGGGCGCTCACCCTTATACTCCAAAGCCCTCTCCCGCCCCCTTTCTCTCAGGAGCTGGAGTCTCTACCACCTATGTCTGTGCATGTCACAGCTGTCCGTGGACCTCCCAGATCATTCCTGGACACCCAGCCCCTGCTCCAGTCAGTGGCTTTGCTCTAAGATTCAGTATCCACGCCACTGCCACACAACTTCATTTCCACAGGCTTAACACCAACACTTGAAACATCATCTCTGGCAAAGGCTTGACTTCAAAATCTTAAAATCCAGCCTTCCCTTTTCTTGCCACAGTTTCCCATTCCCCTGTTTTCCTCTCTGTCATTTCCACTGGACCTGCCCTTTGATGTTGGGGTCCTCCTTTGGTGACTCCATTTCTCCCCATCTCCTTTCCCAGACTGTCAGCTCTCTGTCTCACTCTGTTCCCTCCCTCACCGAAGTTAATGCAGACTCTAGGGAAACTCCATGAACTGTCCTAGTGGTAAGCTTACTTCTTGACACGGTGGTTTTACTTCAAAATTAAATAACTCCAGCTTCCTTAACCTGCTGTTTAAAAGTGACTGAATTTGTTCTCTGACAATTCCACCGTGTATAGCGCAGTGTAGCGCGTTGTAGCGCGTTGTGTTTACTCTCCCCAGCCCCCTCTTGTCTTCCTCCTGTCTTCGTCACCCTCCCCCCAGATCCCTTGACCCACATTCAGACCATAGGGGTCTTTGTCTGTGTGAGTTGGTGGAAGAAAGAGGTCAATTCAAAATGAAATTTTGAGGTCTGTGTGACAGCAGGAAGGTCCAGCCTCTGATGAACTGAACCCCAACAGCCATACAAAGGCATTTATTGATAGCTTCACAAAGCTGGTTTTTGGGTAAGTAGTTCCTCAAACCTAGGTCCTCCTTATCTATATGTCTTGCTATACGTCCTCATGACTTCAGTTCTTCGTTGTGTATCATTTACAATACATAATAATTTAAGAGCCTCAAGTGTGCCAAAGGCCTCTGTGACCAAAGTCATTCAAAGGCCGCAATGCACCATCAGAAAGCAATTCTACAAATCATGGGAAACATGACTGTTTTCCACAAAGATTTTTTTTTTTTTACCATTTTCCATTATGGCTCTTCAAGGTCAAAGTACATCTAGGAACAACCATTCGCTGTAGTCATTACCCCAGAAACAGCAAGAACTGTTCATTCTAATGTCTAAATAAGATACAGGGAGAAGTTCTCATACTAATGCTTGCTTCAGATACAGTGAGAACTGTTTACTCAGGCATCTATTTACTCCACATAGGTTAGAAGGTTTCATTCTAAAGTCTTCTCCAGATACAGTGGGAATGTTTACTCT
>NC_022034.1:25810086-25811011 GCF_000317375.1 Microtus ochrogaster | reverse complement strand
CACAGGTACACAGTGCATTGTTTACTCTAATGCCTCCTCCAGATACTGTGAGAAATGTTCGTTCTATTGTCTACTCCAATTACATTTAGAATTGTTCATTCTATGATCTGCTACAGATACAGTGAGAACTCTTCACTCTAACACGTACCCCAGATAAAGTGAGATTTGTACACTCGACCGTCTACTCCAGATACAGTAAAAATTGTTCCCTCTAATGTCTACTCCAGATACAGTGAGAATGTTCACTCTAACATCCACTCCAGGCACACTGAGAAATGTTCACTGTAACTTCTACTCCATATATAGTAAGAACTGTTGATTCTAATGTCACTCCAGACAAAGTGAGAACTCTTCACTCTACCATCTCCTCCAGAGAGAGCAAGAACTGTTCACTCTTAAAGTCTATGCCAGATACAATGGGAACTGTTCACTCTAACATCTACCCAAGATACAGAGAGAACTGTTCATTGTAATGTCTACTCCAGATACAGTGAACACTGTTCACTCTAAAGGCTAGCACAGATACAGTGAGCACTGTTCACTCAAACATCTACTCCAGATACAGTAAGAACTGTTCACTCTTGCATCTACCCAGAAATAATGAGAACTGTTCACTCTAACATGCACCCCAGATACAGTGAGATATAGCCAGATACAGCCAGAACTGTTCACTCTAACATGCACCCCGGATATAGTGAGCTCTATGCCAGATACAGCCAGAACTGTTCACTCTAATGCCTAATCGAGAAACAGTGAGTACTATCCATTCTAACGTCTGCTCTGAAACACTGAATACTGTTCACTCTGTCACCTACTCCAGACAGAGTGAGAGCTGTTCATTCTAAAGACTAATCCAGACAGGGGGAGAACTGCTCACTCTAAAGGCTAGTTCAGATACAATGAGAACTGTTCACTCTAAAGTTTT
>NC_022034.1:25804528-25809416 GCF_000317375.1 Microtus ochrogaster | reverse complement strand
AGCAAGCACTTTCAATGCCTGAGCCATCTCTCTAGTCGCCAAGACGACTTGACTGGGCTCCTCTGAGACTGTGCTTCCAGCTTTGTCAGCCTCCAGAGGTCGGTGCATACATCCTCGGGATGCCCGTGTGCACTTATGTGAGAGGGATACGGAATGAAGCCGTGAGAACATGTGGTCTTCCAGGAAACCACATTTCCTCTCCCCCAAGAAGCTGGGCTCCTGAGTGCTGAGAGAGGCCTGTCCGCCAAATGCTCTTCTTAGGAGCTTTGTCAGATGAACCTGAGTTTTCCCTGCTCTCACCACGTGCACAGTTCAAAGTGTAACTTCCCAAGGCCCTGACTCAGGATTGTCCTTGGTGGGAGGAGGCTCTGGGAGGAATCTTCTGGTCCCAAGGAACAGGGGCTCAGAGCTCTGGGAACCCTGCTAAAGAGCTGGGTCACAGCAAAACCCCTTGTTTGGAACTGCCAGTCTGGGATTGGAAATGGAGTCCCAACGGTCCCAGGCCAAGGCTGTTGGGCAGCGCCTCCTCCAGGCTGAGACCCCAGGGAAGAATGGGCTCCGGGCTGTGTCCAGCGGCCAAGGGGGAAGAGCACTCCGCTGGTTCACCACTGTGGTCCTGAACGCCGCCTTTCTAGGGATGGTGAGAGCTGAGGCTGCGCCCCACCAGGCTGTGTGCAAGCCTCCGGCAGGGGACCTGCCCTTCCAGGGAGACAGGCTTTTGACCACCTGCACATTCATGTGACCTGTGTGCAGCATTATTTAAACAGCCTTGGCGGTGGTTTCATCGTCAGGAAAATGGGTACAATTCTAACTAAACGTGAAACTGATTGTCCTAGGGTTTTGCAACTGCAACAAATCTTACTTGGTTTCTGTACAAGGAGTGCATGTGTGTGTGTGTGTGGGGGGGGGTTCTGCTGGTGTGTGCCAATGGCCCTCCCACCCCAGATCATTACACAGCAAGGAGCCTTCCTTCCTGAGAGTTCTTCCCTGTGCCCTGACCACATCCAGCTAACAATTTAATTTCACAGCTGAAAACTAGGCCCCACAGGGGAAGAGACTTTTGTCAGGTCGCAGAGTTAGGTAGATGCTGAAGCCAGAAGCTGCTTCACTCTCTACCATAATCCTATGTATATTGAGCCTTCGGATCCTTGAGTTTTTCTCAGAGCAGAGTGCACAGGGAGAAGCACCTTCTCTGCTGATGACCTCTCTTTGTCCCGGGAAATTGTAGCCTCAGAGAGTTGAAAGTGAGTCTTCCGTGGAGTAATGTCTGCTAACTGCGCACCTCAGAGATGGAATCAGAACTGGGCTTTGATGGCGGTGTGGAAGATCCGAGAAGTAGTCACTGTGGATGCAGGGGCATCCCCTCCCTGGGCCAGGTCTTCTGTAAATCTTTCTAGAATCAGGGAGCGCTCTGGTGAGAGCCAGTGCTCTGACCCTTGAACTCACTGCTTGCTGAGCACTTGTTCTCGCCTGACCTTGAGTCTTGGGCGCCTTCTGCCTGGGGAAGGGGGCACACCTTGCCTTGGAGCAGACGTGGTGCAATGAGAATCTGCGATTCCATAAATGTAGATGAAATAGAAACATTTTCTTAAAGGGCCAAGGATTCCCTCTGACAGCCAGCTGCTAACCTTTCTGTTACTGCTCCTATTGAAAAGCAAAGGTCACCTGTGTTGATTTTAAGTTTCTTTGCACAAAGAAGTAATTCAGGAACTGGTCAGGGCCAGGGCCAGTGAAGGCTGAGAAACTCCACTCTGGAAAATGGGCAGGCAGTGTCTATAGACCCAGAGAGTGTATGGAAATAACACGATTGTGCACAACTCACCCGACTTCTTCGGACATTTTGGGCCGTGTGCAGCTGTAAAGGACTCAGCACTTGGCTAGTCACCTGCTTGTCTAAGAATGTTCTTTCTGTTGGGCTTCAGGTGTTGGAGTACTGAGGTTGCAGACTCCTACATACAAGGACAACTGTAGGCTGATTTAACAATCCCACTTTCCTTGTGGGTCAGCAGCTCAGTTTGAAATGGGATGAGGTCTTGGGTACCAGCAGCACTTTCTGTGACCATAGTCATGGTCAGTTTGGTCCAGTTATCTAATTCATAATGGACAATAACAGATTAATCAGGTAACTCTCTATGCCTTCTTCATGCTTTTAACTGCAGTTCGAAGGCTGAGCGCATAGAAACATCTATGACTCACAGGATCCCGACAGGTAAGTGAGGGTGTTAGGATAGTTAACAGGTGGACAGGACTAAGAAACTAGGGCACACTCCTTAAGTCAGAGCTTATCCAAAGAGGGAAGCATGTCCCTGTGCTTTCCTGCAAGGAGGCAAAAGGGAGAGCATCAACAATAGGTGTGTGTGTGTGTGTGTGTGTGTGTGTGTGTGTGTGTGTAGAAAGCTAAGGCCTTTGTCTGCTTGTAAGATGGTCTTAGTGAAAATACACTTTGGATTGATGCACGGAAGCTTTGCCTTCTGGATCATGTCACATTTTATGTGAATTGGTGGTACCCAGGTCTTCATTAGGGATGAAGCCTGGCAGTGACTACTCACAAGGGCTCCGTCTATTTGCACCATCTCAATGGGAGTGGATCCTGTTGCCATCACTTGGAAGAGCTTGGGACTGAGGCCCTTCAGGTGATCCAGGAATTGGGCTCACTGCCTTTGTGTCTGTGGTTCCTCACTTAGCTCTTACACAGCTTGTGTGATGAAATCACTGTGGCCAGGGATTTCTCCAGGACCCCTGCTAGGAAAACACAGCTTCTAATTTAACTGTAGCTACTGAACATGAGGACAGCCTCTCAACATGAGAAAATGAGCACTTCTGGTGGCTGTGAGTGCCGGGCTCATCCTGCTGATGACAGTACAGGACTTGGGGCTTTATTGGGTTAACTGGAGGTGGGATGCAAAGGCAAAAGCTGGTTAGAAGCCCCGTCCAGGGAAAATGTGCATCCACCAATGTTTTGTTATGGTATCAATCTGTTTTTTTTCCCTGCCATGGCGTATCTTAGAGTACAGAAGCATTTAATACTAACTGCTTTGAGGACTCAGCCAGCCAGCACCAGGCAGCCATCCAAGCTCTCCCTGGGTCCATGCTTAGCAGTGAATTTGCACCATCTCAAGCACAGGGGCTTAGTACTACATGCTAAATAGATTCTGATAGGTAAATGGACTTGGGTCAAATCCACCACATTCCTTCACGTTGCAAAGCTTGCAGTTTCACCACGGACTAACTTAGCACGAAAATATGCCAAGTCATTTCCTCGCTACTTAATTCTTCTTGTGGTTGGCCCTAAGTTAACCATCAGCTTGGTGTTTATGAGCCACTGGTTTCTTCATTAGAAGCTGAGAATTCCTCCCCGGGCCAATGGACCTTGGTGTCCTTTCTGCCATTGCCCTCGCATACTGACCCGTTAACTGCAAGCTTCAAGACCATGATGGCCATGGTGAGTGCTCCTTTGAGGGTTCCGTGTAATAGTAATGCATTTGGCAAGAAAAGTTTGTTATGTCTGTTGCATACAGACTTCATGAGATGGGTGTTGCTAGGCTGTCCTTGCTGAACAGAACTCCTGGGCTCAGCTGATTTTCTTACCCCAGCCTCCTGATTAGCGAGGACTATGGGGAGGGTGGCTAGGCCTGGCTCTTGCATACAACACGTAAAGGTAACAGGTGGAGGCTGGGTGGCAACACATGTGGTGGGGTACTTGTGGACACTCAGGAAGGCCTGAGGTTTATCTAGCACAAATGGCTAGAAGCATATCTGCACTCAGGAGGTAGAGGGCAGTGGAATCAGAGCCTCAAGCTTATCCTCAGCTGTGTATGGAGATCAAAGCTGCCCTGGGACATGTGAGCCCTGCTTCAAATAACAAAGTAACACTTTGAATTGTGACTGATAGTGTTATTCTACGCTCACGATTTCTAAGAATTTCACACAAATTCCTAAACACATGTTAGTAACTCGCCCATCTGTATACAACTCATTAATTTTGAATTTCTTATTGTCATCACATCACGTACTTGAATGTATCACTTGTATACATCTTGCATTTATTATTTTATCATACTTCTCATATACTTTAATGCATCAAATAAACTAATAGATATGAGTTTAATTTTTATTTTTTATAAAAAGATACACTCTCTGGAGATATTACAGGGACCCAACTAGAAAGTTGCTAAAGCAATTAAATATCTAGAAAAAGACTTATTTCATTTGATTTGGAGAAATTAGTTTAAAAAAAAGAAAGAAAAAAAGAAAAGAAACAGTGAAGATTTTCAACATCTGATCAAAATAAGATTAATTCAAGCAAAGCACAATCTTTAATTTACCTACATGATATCAATACTTCAAAGGCAAATACATAGGATGGCACTGTTTTTATTTTGAGATGAGGTGTCACTGTGTAGTCCTAGGTTGACGTGGACACCCTGGTCCTCTGACCCAGCCTCTAGAGAGCTGGGGTTAAAAGTGTGATCTTAAGTCAACAAAAACATAATAAGGACATCACAGAGCACAGAAAATTATCTCAGTAAAACCCAGGATTTTCACATCCTATAATAATTACCCTAAATGGCAAAGAAAATTCCTTTACGGTATCTGTACAATATTGTAAAATTACAATGGAAGTGTGTGTGTGTGTACACGCACATGCGTTTGTGTGTAGGGGACTGTTGTGTGCACAGCACCTGTGTGGAGGGACAGCTTGTAGGCATCAATTCTCTCCTTCTATCCTGAGTTCTGGGGCTTGAAGTCAGTGACAGACTTGGTGGCAAGCACCGTTACCCACTGAGCCATCTCACCAGCACAAAGCCGTGTGTGTTTTACTTGGTTTGGTTTAGACATATTTAATATTATTTATGTGTATGTGTGTATGAGTGTGTGTCCGTGTGTA